>NC_091153.1:31565374-31612874 GCF_040958095.1 Procambarus clarkii
TCTTTTCTCTAGCCGTTACACTCAGGGTATAAACGCGACGAGGTCTGGTATACCGATATACTCTTGGTATACAAGTCTTGGAATACCTATTACTCCTGCCTCGTATGGGTCACTAATCCTCCTGCAGTTGCATTTATTCTATTATTCTTAATATTATCAATGTATAGTAATTCATTTGTGCTGTTCCTAATATTTGGTCTAATTTCTGTCAAAATTATTTTTTTACATAGCACTTACACTTTATACAAGCCTGAATGGTCCCCAGGACTATATACAACTGAAAACTCACACCCCAGAAGTGACTCGAACCCATACTGCCAGGAGCAACGAAACTGGTATGTACAGGGACGCCTTAATCCGCTTGACCATCACGACCGGACATAAGGAAGTGATATCCGAAGCTATTTGAACCACTTCCCCGCCGGCACTCGGATGGTAATCTTGGGCATAGCATTTTATCAAATCACCTCATTCTTTGGTGATTTACCACCTCACCCCATCCACCTCACTCAAATGTAGCTATAAACAAATCGGAGATGTGTAAATTCTATTCAGTTGTGTATGTTTAAACTAAAGTCTTTGAAAATGTAATAAGTTTTACGAAACGCGCTCAAGTGTCGCGTCAGACTAGAAATAAAAATGAATTTTGGAGAATTGATTTTTGAATTACCACCAACAGTGAAAAGAAATGTAAGAAAGATTGAGAAAATTCATGTTAGAATTATTAATCTTACTTTTTCGGTCATATTTAATAATATATATGGGCACAAGCCTGAATGGTCCCCAGGACTATATGCGAATGAAAACTCACACCCCAGAAGTGACTCGAACCCATACTCCCAGTAGCAACGCAACTGGTAACTACAGGGCGCCTTAATCCACTTGACCATCACGACCGTCAAAAGGAAGTGATAGCCGAGGCTATTTGAGCCACTTCCCCGACGGCAACTCGGATGGTAATCTTGGGCATAGCATTTCACCAAATCACCTCATTCTTTGGGGCACACGTGAGGAACACAAATGCGAACAAGCCTGAATGGTCCCCAGGACTATATGCGAATGAAAACTCACACCCCAGAAGTGACTCGAACCCATACTCCCAGTAGCAACGCAACTGGTAACTACAGGGCGCCTTAATCCACTTGGCCATCACGGCCGTCAAAAGGAAGTGATAGCCGAGGCTATTTGAGCCACTTCCCCGACGGCAACTCGGATGGTAATCTTGGGCATAGCATTTCACCAAATCACCTCATTCTTTGGGGCACACGTGAGGAACACAAATGCGAACAAGCCTGAATGGTCCCCAGGACTATATGCGAATGAAAACTCACACCCCAGAAGTGACTCGAACCCATACTCCCAGTAGCAACGCAACTGGTAACTACAGGGCGCCTTAATCCACTTGACCATCACGGCCGTCAAAAGGAAGTGATAGCCGAGGCTATTTGAGCCACTTCCCCGACGGCAACTCGGATGGTAATCTTGGGCATAGCATTTCACCAAATCACCTCATTCTTTGGGGCACACGTGAGGAACATATATATATATATATATATATATATATATATATATATATATATATATATATATATATATATATATATATACATATATATATATATATATATATATATATATATATATATATATATATATATATATATATATATATATATATATTTATATATATATATATATATATATATATATATATATATATATATATATATATATATATATATATATATATATATATATATATATATATATATATATATATATATATATATATATATATATATATATATATATATATATATATATGTATTATTAAATATGACCGAAAAAGTAAGATTAATAATTCTAACACGAATTTTCTCAATCTTTCGTACATTACGCTTCACTGTTGGAGGTAAATCAAAAATCAATTCTCCAAAATTCATTTTTATTTCTAGTCTGACGCGACACGGGCGCGTTTCGTAAAACTTATTACATTTTCAAAGACTTCACAAATACACAACTGATTAGAACTTGATTGATTGATTCATTGATAAAGATTAAGCCACTCAAAAGGTGGCACGGGCATGAATAGCCCGTAAGTGGTGGCCCTTTTGAGCCATTACCAGTATCAAGAGCTGATACTGGAGATTTGTGGAGGTGCGACTGCACCCTGCGTGACGGGAGATGTCTCCCGTAATTATTAATTTTTTTTTTTCCCAGTGTTCTGAGGTTGCATTTAACCATCAAGCTGTTATCGTGGGGGAGGATACTGCTTCACAGTCTTTATGAGGGTGTCCAGCTGCTGGACACCTTTGTTGACCAGGAGAGTGGCTGTGTTGATGGCTTCAGGGTGGCCACTGCATGATTCAGGAACTCTTAAAGCTCTTCTAAGGTCATTGGTTGCTTCACATTCCAGAAGATAGTGAAGTAATGGCTTTTCTGTGACAGTTTGGCAGAAGATGCACTCTCTCTGTCGGGTTTCACCAATCTCCCAGTTGCATCTGTAACCTAGACGTAGTCTATATAGCCTAACTGCTATTTCCCTGTGGATTCCTTTTGGGATATTTAACCTTTCTAATTTGGTTGCCTGAAGATACCATGTTGCAGATGGCGAACCTTCAGCTATTCTCTGGTGTAGGTAGGCTTTGTTGAGATGTGAGAGTTTTTTGGTGATGATGTTTTTTATGTTCTCTAGGCTGGGTTGAATTGTTTTATGTATCACTGGATGACGAGTTGCCAATTTAGCAATTTCATCAGCTTTTTCATTTAATGGGATTCCAATATGGGATGGGATCCAGTTTAAAGTTATGTTGAGGCCTTTGCCTTTAGCGACTGCTCCTTGATACAAAATGGTGGTAATTATTTCCACATTATCTTTCCACTGTTTTTGTCCTAGTATTTGAAGTGCAGCTTTTGAGTCTGTGTGTATGATTGCATTTTGAGTGTTTTGTGCAATCACATATGCGAATGCCTGTTGTATGGCGAACAGCTCAGTTTGGGTTGATGATACTAGGCCTCCCAGTCTCCAATATGCCTGAACGCTGGTCGTGCAAAGAGCAGCGCCAGCACTCTCATTTTCTGTGTCCACCGATCCGTCTGTGAAGATGTGTGTGGCTCCTGCTACTGCTATGCTTTACATTTGCTCTTCTATTATGCGCCTTAGGATTGTCGGATCATAGGCAGCCTTTTTCATTGGGAGACTTTCTATTACTATTTTGAAAGTAGGCTCTTCCCACGGCGCGGAAGGAGTGTAATTTGGGTGTGGATGATCACCCTCTCTATCAAGAATCATGTTTTTTAAATGTAGTCTGTTTATGACTTTTCCTGCTCTTGCAACCCAAGAGTTTCCATTGTTTTGGCCTAGTCCAACCACCAAGGCCTGCCGTACTGGGATTGGATCAGAAGAAATAATTATCTTACTGATAATTGTAGCTGTCCTTTGTGATATTCTTTCTTGTAGAGAGGGCAAACCCGTCTCCAGTCTAAGAGTTTCAAGCCTCGTCCACATGGGGGCTCCCAGTGCAGCTCTCATAGCATTGTTTTGGGCAACTTCAAGCTTTTTCCACTGTTGGTGTGATAGATTTGTGAGTGCAGGTGCGGCATAATCGATCACTGATCTGACTGCCTGTACATAGTATGTGCGAAGGACTTGCAGATTGGCTCCTCCAGAAAGGGAGGTTAGCGACCTGAGGATTGCCGTCCGGGCCGCAGTTCGCTCTCTCAAGTATGTGACCTCAGCATTAAAATTCATGTGTGTGTCCAGGATGATTCCTAGATACTGATAGGTGTCGACCCATTCTATTGGTTGACCCTGTACTGTGAGTTGGATGTTGGGCTTCGCTATTTTTATGGGCATGGCCTTTGACTTTGAGGGGTTGAGTTTGATCCCAATCTGTTTTGCCTCTTTACTGATGCAGTCTAAGCATTTGGGTGCAAGGCGCGCCGCATCCCTTCCTTTTATGATGATGACAAAGTCGTCCGCGTAGTTTAGCAGCCTGCAGTGATGTGGGAGTTTCAACCTCATTATTCTTTCCATTAAACAGTTGAAGAGAAGAGGGCTAAGAATACCTCCTTGCGGTGTACCATTTTCATGTCTTTTGTACTCAGAGACTGTGCCATGAAGTTTTACTCTTGCTTCTCTGTTTATGAGACAGTTTTTGGTCCAGGAGAGCAGGTTGCCTTTGACCTCTTTGTCAATGAGGCAGCAGAGAATAGCTGGGGCGCTAGCCAGTTCAAAGGCTTTTTCGAGGTCCAGGAATATCAGCATTCCTGGTCTGTCATTCAAGTGGGCTAACAGAGTTATAATATATTCCACTGTGCCAACCCCTCTTCTATAGGCATACATATCATGGTGCAGTTTAGGCATTTTCCACTCCAGTCTGTTGAGTGCCATTCTGTCAGCCGTCTTGGCTGCACAGCTTTGGAGAGAGATGGGCCTGGGATTAGCTGGATCTTTGGGTTTTGGGATCGGCACTATGTCTGCTCTATTCCAAGCAGAAGGTCTAGTTTGAGAAGTCCAGGCTAAATTAATTAACCTTAGGTATGCAGCGTCTCCCTCTGGGCCGAGGTTTCTAATAATTTTATAGGTTATTTTGTCGGCTCCAGGGGATGTATCTTTGGAGTTTTTCTTAGCCCGATTGAGCTCATCCAGTGTGAAGGGGGCATTAGTGTCAGAGACTTCTTCACATGCTGTAAGGATTTTGTGCCACCTTTCTTCCTCTAGTCCAGTCTGTACTGCTAATACATCTGGTGGAAGTTGATTGCTGGCTGCTCTCTCTGCAAACCTGGTTGCCAGTACTTCGGCTTCCTGTTGAGGATCTTTGGGGTGTGGAGCTTTAGGTGTTTTATTCCCTTTGGCCCGGTGAATTTGCTGCCACATCTCTCCGAGAGAGGTGTGTTCATTCAGGTGTGAACACCATTCTAGCCACTTTTGTTCTTTTATTTGTCTGGTCTCTCGATGTACATGTTCCTTGACCTCACAAAGTAAGATCCTGTTGCGGTCACTTGGCTGCTTTTTGTATAGCTTTCTTGTTCTATTGAGTCTATGGTTGAGTTCTTTGACGCGTTCGCAATAGTACCAATGATCTTTATGGTGTCCGGTGGACTGTTTTTTCAGTGGGATTGAGTGGTTGGCTGCACTTTGAATCGCTTTGACAAATTCTTGTTCTGCCTGATTAATGTCTTCGGGAAGATCATAGTTTCTTTGCCACTCTGAAATGAGGTTTTGAAATCGGTCCCAGTTTGCTAAAGCAAAGTTCCAGGCTTCAGATGGAGGCGGAGGTGGGGTGGGTAGGTCTAACTGAAGATCAATTTGGACCCCATAGTGGTCGCTTGTGAGTGTGGGCTCAACTGACCATGTTGCTGCATCTCTTAGGGAGGCTGAAACGAAGGTTAGGTCTAATCTGCCTCCTTGGATGTGGGTAGGTTCATTCTTGTTTAGGATTTGTATTTCTGGAAGCTGGTCCAGTAGATGTGTAATGTGTATGCCGGCTTCATTTGTTTTGTTCGAGCCCAGTGCCAATCGATGATGGGCATTAAAATCTCCACAAATGATTGTGTTTGTTGTTGTCGCGTGTCCAAATAACACAGAGAGATCCATTTCGGCTTGTGGAGACCTGTACACATTGAACACTTCAAGTTTGTCGTGTCTTAGCTCAATGGTGACTCCCATTACCTCTGTCCCTGCTCCACAATTGGGTGGGCTGGTTATGGATTTGGAGATCAGGTCACTTTTTACATAGATTGCACATCCCCTGGATTGCCCATTGATCCATGGAAGGAAGAAGCCTCGATAGCCTGAGATTTTAGGTTCTAATCCGGCTCGAAGCAAGCTCTCCTGTAGTATCAGGATGTCTATGCCTTTGGTTGCTGCTATGCATTTCAAGTGTTGCAATTTAGTGCGCAGTCCTTGCGCATTCCATTGCAGGATCTTTAGAATTCTAGGTTCTTGGAATGTGCTGATAATTCCGTGGTATCCATGGAGTCTGATGAACACGCCATGGAAGTTGCAATTGGGGTATAGGTTCTTAGTGGTCCTGAAATTGCCTCATCAATGTCGCTTTCCGACGACCTGAACTCTATCTGCTTTTTATGGGGGTGCCTCTTGCCCTGCTGTCTTGACGGTATGGATATTACATCTTCGAATTTTTTGAGCTTGTGCTCAATTGTCTTCCGAGTCTCTGTGGTTTGCTTGATTCCATGTGAAGACAGCAGACTTTCGATTAACTCAGTGACCAAAGTTTTGAGCATTGGCCAGAGAGCGTTCAGTTCAGTGGGAGCACTATTTAATGTTGTGCAGGTTGAGGGCCTAGTGGCTTTTAGACCCTTCTCGGTGGTAACTTTGGCACTGGAATTGCTACTCCTATTGACCCCAGTGTGCTTGCTGGATGAAATGGGAGGCCGACTGCTTTGAACATGAGTCTTGTGTCCTCCATCTTTCTTTTTGTCCTGTACTGTCTTCTCACCCTTCACCATGGCCGATGGTGAAGGGCCGTGTGCCCCCTCTTCCTGAATGGGTAGACCCCACGCGGTTTTAGTGGGCATGGGAGCTGGTATTCGTTTTGGTGGGGGTTTCGGCTCCGCTGTTGGCGTGGTGGGGTTCGTTTGAAGCCTTTTCAGCCTTTCAGGGCATTTCAAGTTCCAGGCATGATGTGCCTTGGAACAATTTGGGCATTTTGCCTGAACAGGGTGGTTTGCCTTGAATTTATCAATACATGTTTTTGTATCATGGGACTGGCTGCAGACTCCGCACCTCACTGGGCGTTGGCAGCCATCTTTGTGATGCCCAAATCTCTGACATCTAAAGCATCTTAGGGGTTCGGGGGTGTAAGGCCTGTGTTGGAACACCCCCCAGATTCCAAGGTCAAGTTTTTCCGGGATCCGTCCTCTTACTGTGAGAAGGACTTGTCGAGTTTCTTGTTTTGTTCGTACTTGGCATCTCTCTGCTGACACCACATAGTTCAGCTTTTCGAGATGGCCAAGGGCCATATGCAAGGGATAATGGAGGACAATGACTTTACTTATTTTATCCTCTGTATCTATCGATGATTTCTGTGTTGTTTACTAGGATTTCTAGAACAACACAGAAATCATCGATAGATACAGCGATAGCAGGCGGCTTGACGTTTGCGAGGCACTACACATCAAGAAGTCAACACCAGCAATCAACAGCCAATTATTGCACAACTATATTCTACCCACCTCAAGACTCCGCTCCAATATAGAAGCATCAAGAAATATGGACCAATAGGCTTTCTACAAACACTTCTATTCAATACCCATTGTTTCTGTTCTGTCTTGTGTTGATACTTTTAATACCCTATTAATATCCCCTATTGTTCTGTCTTGTGTTAATGCCACATCACCCTTCCCACCTCACTCAAATGTAGATATAAAATCAGAGAAACGCAAGTTCTAATCAGTTGTGTATTTGTGAAGTCTTTGAAAATGTAATAAGTTTTACGAAACGCGCCCGTGTCGCGTCAGACTAGAAATAAAAATGAATTTTGGAGAAGTGATTTTTGATTTACCTCCAACAGTGAAGCGTAATGTACGAAAGATTGAGAAAATTCGTGTTAGAATTATTAATCTTACTTTTTCGGTCATATTTAATAATATATATATATATATATATATATATATATATATATATATATATATATGTATATATATATATATATATATATATATATATATATATATTTTGTGACGGTAAAGTATTGGAGTGTTGATGTTCGGCAGTCCTCCAATGGCAGGGGGCAATGCCTTGTCACATTTACCAAAAAAAAGAGACTGCTTGCCTGTTTGTCTGTGGTAAGGTAATGGGAAGACACGCAAAACACAAAATATAAACCAAAAAAATTTAATTACTTTTGAAAACAAGATATGAACAAAGACAATCCCTTGGCTTACGTAAAATTCAAAACAAGTCAACAAACAAAACAACATGAATAATTAATAGATGTGAAAATTTACTCTAATATAAAATAATGTGCAAGACAATAATAATAATCAGGTGCTGAGAATATTGGCTAGAGCTGCCACCTCACTTAGTACATGACAGCCAGGGCTTAGTGTACCAGAGAGAGATGTCAACTTCTAAGAGCACAGAGATATTCTGAGGAGGACGGCGTGAGCTGGCCCAGACGTCGACTCAGGTAGAGGGCATTATCTTGAGGTTATCTTGAGATGATTTCGGGGCTTTAGTGTCCCCGCGGCCCAGTCCTCGACCAGGCCTCCACCCCCAGGAAGCAGCCCGTGACAGCTGACTAACTTCCAGGTACCTATTTACTGCTAGGTAACAGGGGCATTCAGGGTGAAAGAAACTTTGCCCATTTGCTTCTGCCTCGTGCGGGAATCGAACCCGCGCCACAGAATTACGAATCCTGCGCGCTATCCACCAGGCTACGAGGCCCCCTAGTGCAGGTGTGAGTGCAGGCGTGAGTGCGAGGCGTGAGTGCAGGTGCAGGTGTGCTGTCGGCGATACACCAGCCAATCAGGAGCAGGCAGGCGGAGAATGGGTAGTTTGCTCGTTGACGACGGGCGGAGCCGGCGTGTCGGGTGGTGCTAGGTACGCTTTGCTTTCTGGGCAAAACGTTTTGTGATACTGGTGGGCGTATCTTTAATATAGCATCTTGTACTTGTAGAATGACGTAAATGATATAGGGAAGAGCAGGCTCAATCTCTCTTGAAAGAGATTATCGTTACAACTCTCCCCCGAAGCCTGCGGTTCCGGAAGAAGTTACGTCTTCATGTGGTAGAGTGATAGGTGGAGCTGCCTCTACTTCATAGACTCTGGAGAGGGCATCGGCTATGATGTTGTCAGAACCCTTGATGTAGAAGATCTCCAGGATGAAATCTTGTAGATATAAAGCCCATCGTAGAAGACGTTGATTATTGAATTGTGCTTGATGTAAGAAATGGAGAGGTTTGTGGTCTGAGTAGATGGTGGTAGACCGAGCAGCTTGGAGGTATGGAGCAAAGTGCTGTAGATTCAGGACGATGGAGAGTAGCTCCTTCTCGATAGTGCTATAATTTTTCTGGTGGGGTTTCAACTTGTAGCTGTAGTAGCTAACAGGTAGAACCTCCTCGCCTCGTTGCTGCATCAGGACACCCCCGATGCCGGTACCACTGGCGTCGACATGGAAAATGAAAGGCTTGGTGATATCTGGCGAGGCAAGAATGGGATTAGAACAGAGCAGGAATTTGAGTTGTTCGAAAGCAACGGTTTGCTGAATGGTCCAATTATACCGTTGCATGGGACTGGTTAAAGTGATTAATGGTGTTGCTACCGTACTAAAATTCTTCACAAACCTACGGTAGTAGGAGGCAAGACCAAGGAAGCGCAGGAGCTGCTTCCTGGTGGTAGGCTGTGGATAATGCTTGATGGCTTGAGTATGTATGTTTAACGGAGCTAGGCTGCCACTTCCTATTACATGACCCTGATAACGCACTGTACCTTTGGCAAAGGTGGACTTGCCCAGGTTGATGGTGAGGCCGGCTGTCAGGAGCTTGGCGAACAGTTGTTGCAGCTGGAGCAGATGTTCGTTCCAGGTGTTGGAAGCTACAACGATATCATCCAAATAGGCGTAGGTGTTATCCAAGCCTTGGATGACGCGGTTGACAGCTCTCTGAAAGGTGGCCGGGGCATTACATAATCCAAAGGGAAGGCGTTCATACCTGAAAAGTCCAAAGGGAGTGATAAAGGCAGATATTTCTTTGGCTCGCTCTGTTAAACACATTTGATAATACCCCTTGAGCAAGTCCACTTGGGACAAGTACCGTGCATTACCAATGGCGTCAAGGATGTCATCTATCCTTGGTAATGGGTATGCATCCTTGACAGTCACATTATACAATTTCCGATAGTCGGTACACAATCTAACCTTACCTTGGGGTTTTGGCACCAAGATACAGGGTGAGGCCCACGAGGAGTCACAAGGTGTGGCCAGTCCATGATCCAGGAGGTACTGTACCTCAGCACGCATGTCTTCCTTCTTGCTAGGGCTGATTCGGTAGAAGAGTTGACGAATCGGCCGGGTGTCAGGGAGCAGTTGGATGTCGTGCTGAGTTACATTACACTCTTGTGGATCATCTCGGAACAACTCCTGATGTTCCTTGAAGATTTTGATGAGAGGTGCACTATTATTGTCCTGAAAATAGTTATGAAGATCAGTTAGGATTTCCGAATTGGAAAGCGCTGACTCAGTGTCAGTGCTTTCGGGAGGAGAAGCAGGGAAGGTCTCACTGTGAATGTATGGACCTTTAAAGGTAGAATATGCTATTAACACAGTGGGAGAAGTACCGTTATATAGCTTCAGAAGGTTGACGTGACACAACTGGGTCTTCCGCCGCCTATCTGGAGTCTCTAGAACGTAGTTGTGGGTGTTTCTGTACTCCTTGATGCGGTAGGGTCCTGAAAACCTGTTTTGCAAGGGAGAACCTGGGATAGGGAAATAGGCCAACACGATGTCTGCCGGTTTAAATTTCCTTACTTTGCTGTTCTGGTCGTAATGAGTCTTCATCCTCTCCTGTGCTTTCAATAGATTATCCTTAGCAAAGTTATGCACCCTCTCTAGAATGTGTTGTAGGTTTTGAAGAAACTGGGGCACATTCTGATGCTCACTGAAGGTGGCATCACGTAGAGAGTCTTTAAAAGCTTTAAGAGGAGTACGGCACGTACGTCCGTGGAGCATCTCATAAGGAGATACTCCTAAAGACTCATTGGGAAGACTTCTAAATATACACATAATGAGATCTAGTTGTTTATCCCAATCCTTAGAGGTTTCATTACAAAACTTCTTCAGGAGTGCTTTAATAGTCTGATGACTACGCTCAAGAGAACCCTGTGAAGCAGGATGATAGGGGCTGGACAATACCTGTGTGATGTTGAACTCTTCCAGTGTCCTCTTGAAGAGATCACTGGTGAAGTTGGTGACACAGTCGCTCTGAACCTCCCTTGGAAATCCATACTGGGTGAAGATCATCAATAAGTGTTTCACCACAGTAGCAGCCGTAATGTTCTTTACTGGAACTGCTATGGGGAATTTGGTGGTAGGACACAGGATGGTTAGTATATAGGCGTTGCCAGAACTGGTCCGAGGTAAAGGACCAACACAGTCTATAATAAATCTGTGGAAAGGTTCCGCAGGCACCTGGATGGGTGTCAGTGGTGCTCTGGGGATAGAGATGTTCGGTTTACATGCCATCTGACATGTATGACACTGTTTGACGTACTGTTTGACGCTATTTTCCATACCTGGCCAGTAGTAGTCTTGACGGATTCCGTGGTAGGTCTTGTTAAAACCGTAGTGCGAAAGTGCTCCGTGGGCCAGGTGTAGAATAGTGGGCCGCAGGCTGGCAGGAATCACTAGTTGTTCGACGTTGGCCCAATCGTCCTCTTCCTTCAGTTTACTGGGTCTGTATCTGCGGTAGAGCAACTCGTTCTCCAGAAAGAACCCAGGAATACTGTCAGGTTGAGTCTCAGCCTGGAAGAATAATGGTGTCAAGGTAAGATCTTCCCTCTGTAACTTACGGAACTCCAACGTGGTCAGATTCGGGGGTAGTTTCTGAGGGTCTTGAGGGACAGCGGTAGCAGTAGAGTCAGCTGGCAGTGGTCGTGCAGCTTGTGCACGGGTGGTCACCAAAACCGGAGGAGAAACTTCATCACTCTCTTGAACCTTTGCTGGAGCATACTCAAAGATGGGATTATCCATCACAGAGGTACACACCTGGGGTTTGTCCATGACGATCAGGTTGGTCGGTTGCAGGTCTTCTGCCAAGTCGTTGCCCAGGAGAAGTTGCACTCCAGGCATGGGAAAATGCTTTTCCCTGATGGCGACTTGGACTTCACCGGTCACGATGGGACAATCCAGGTGGACTCTGGCGAGTGGATAAGGAGTGGTAGCAGTGAGGTCAGTGATGAAGACGGTTTCCCCGGTGTAGGCGATATTGGGCACAGCTGATTTCAAAATGATTGATTGAAGAGCCGCTGTGTCCCTCAAGATCTTCAGTTTGAAACGTCCACCGTTGGTAGAGACAGTTCCAGGATACAGGTGTTTACTGAAGAGAGAAAGATCATTAACATGAACACCAACATTCATCACAGGCTTACCGGACTTAGGAGGAGTCTGTTTGGGTTTAGTGGATTCAGTATTACCTTTGTATTGAGACTTACCACATTTATCTATGGTATGTCCATAGAGTCTGCAATACTTACAGTACAATTGCGAGCCAGCTTGATCGGTACTCACTTTCTCGTAACTGTATCAAGACTTCTTACTGGAAGGTGGTTCTGGTGTCAGCCGGTGGATGAGGCTGTAAGTGTCAGCCGACTTAGCACACTTTAAGTAGTCGGTCTCTTCTTTATCTGCTAAATATAAACGGACAGGAGGAGGCACACGCCTCAAGAATTCTTCAACTAGCATGAGGTTGACGAGTTCTGCAAAGGTAGAGACATGTGCTGCTTCCAGCCATTTCATAAAATATCTCCTTTTGGTATTAGCAAATTCTAGAAAGGTGGTGGTACTTGCCTTTAGGTGGTCACGGAATTTTCTTCGGTAGCTTTCGGTGGAGAGAAGGTAGGCGTCCAACACTGCTTGCTTCAGGGTCTGCTAGTCATTCTCAGACGCCAAAGTACTGAGTGTAACTGCAGCTCTACCTGTGAGATGTACTCTGAGAAGGGTAGCCCATTGGTCGGCAGGCCAGCTAAGTTGATTAGCAAGGGTCTCAAAGGTGGTAAAAAATACGTCGACTTCTGTCTCTACGAATGGTGGCATTAACTTACTTGCATGGGAGATATTGAAACTTACTGGAAGACTGGCGGTAGCTTGCTGGCGTTGAGCGAGGTGTGTAGTTTCCAACGCGAATTCTTGTTGACGACATTCCATAGCCAGAGCTGCTTGTTGTTTGTCATGCTCGCGTTGCATCTCCAGGTGACGATGTTTTGCTTCAAGCTGTACTCGCTCACGTTCACGGAGTATTGCAATCTCACGTTCTTGTTCTTCATTCCTCAAGGCGGCTTCACGTTCCTTTATTTGTAGGGCTTCTTTTGCCAGGGTCGCTTCTCGTTCCTTTTCTTCCTTCCTCAGTGCAGCTTCTCGTTCTTTGAGGGCGACTTCACGTTCCTTTTCTTCCTTTCGTATTGCAGCTGCTTCCCTTTGTTGTTCTCTCTCGATCTTGGCAAGTTCTAGTTTGAGTTTCATAGTTGCCAAATCAGGTTTATCTGCAATAGAGTAAGTTTCGTGAGTTTCAGAGTCAATCTTACCTTCCTCTAAGAGATAATCCAGTAACAGGTTATGCAGTTCATTTTTGTTGGCTCCATGGGGAACATCTAGTCGATACTCATGTGCAAGAGTTTGTAATTCGGTCCTCTTGGCACGACTTAAGTTCCCTATTTCACCTGCTGGATCTGCACGGAAAGCTTGGAGACGAAACATGGTGAAATTAGCAAATAAATGTACAACGAATATACTGTTGTGATATGGTGAATGTCAGAAACAGGAAAACGTGGCAACTGGTACCTATCCTGTGGAATCGTTAACAATTAATGTTAATTTCAAGATGGTAAATGATTAATAAATCAAGATCGCAGGAAATCTTGTACCCGGTACTCAATGTAAGAGGATAAGGGCAAGAAAATCCTACTAAGTAAGCGAAACTGAGTTTCTAAAACAAAAGAAACATTTAATTGCCTCAAAAGTGAATTAGGTAGTCCAGGAATGTAGGCATACCTTGCCGAGTCTCTAAAGGACATAAGCAAGTTTTTCCCACTGAAATAAAATATGATACTTACAGAATTAGCGAACTTTTGTGCTCTGAAAAAAGAAAGCTAATTCCCTACCTAAGTAAATATCATCATCTCTGACCGACGTGTAGGGGTGCGAGGTGTCAACTGGTGACGAGAACAGCTGCTGAGGTCCCAATTCAGCAACAAAGTTCGTGCTAGAGGAACTATGGCCCTCTTTATCCTCCTACAGTCGGATTGCAGAAGATTAGGTGCTCTTGATCCAGGGACAGACCACAGTACCAGGGAACCAATATGATGATCTGCCGAAAATATCAGAAATATCCTAGGGACAAAAGATGGTAAACACGAGTAATAACACGGAGGGAGAGATGACCAATTAGGAGAATGACTGAGGCCTACAGTCACCACGTAATCCAAAGTTGTCTCACACTCACCATATGCTACTCTCGGAATGCACAATACACACAGCACCATATGAAAATAAAATTAAATATTGAAAATTGTGAAAAGCAACTGTACCAAAGCCAAGTACGCTTACCACAAATTTACGTTCTGGTACTAGTACCTGAGTGAAGCTCCTTGGACAGGCCCCCATGAAATGTGACGGTAAAGTGTTGGAGTGTTGATGTTCGGCAGTCCTCCAATGGCAGGGGGCAATGCCTTGTCACATTTACCAAAAAAAAGAGACTGCTTGCCTGTTTGTCTGTGGTAAGGTAATGGGAAGACACGCAAAACACAAAATATAAACAATTAAATTTTAATTACTTTAGTAAACAAGATATGAACAAAGACAATCCCTTGGCTTACATAAAATTGAAAACAAGTCAACAAACAAAACAACATGAATAATTAATAGATGTGAAAATTTACTCTAATATAAAATAATGTGCAAGACAATAATAATAATCAGGTGCTGAGAATATTGGCTAGAGCTGCCACCTCCCTTAGTACACGACAACCAGGGCTTAGTGTACCAGAGAGAGATGTCAACTTCTAAGAGCACAGAGATATTCTGAGGAGGACGGTGTGAGCTGGCCCAGACGTCGACTCAGGTAGAGGGCGTGAGTGCAGGTGCAGGTGTGCTGTCGGCAATACACCAGCCAATCAGGAGCAGGCAGGCGGAGAATGGGCAGTTTGCTCGTTGACGATGGGCGGAGCCGGCGTGTCGGGTGGTGCAAGGTACGTTTTGCTTCCTGGGCAAAATGTTTTGTGGTACTGGTGGACGTATCTTTAATATAGCACCTTGTACTTGTAGAATGACGTAAATGATATAGGGAAGAGCAGGCTCAATCTCTCTTGAAAGAGATTATCGTCACAACATTATATATATATATATATATATATATATATATATATATATATATATATATATATATATATATATATATATATATATATATATATAGAATGCACTTCTCGGCCTACTATACAAAGCCCGATTTGCCTAATAAGCCAAGTTTTCATGAATTAATATATTTTCTCTAATTTTTTTCTTACGAAATGATAAAGCTACCCATTTCATTATGTATGAGGTCAATTTCTTTTTATTGGAGTTAAAATTAACGTAGATATATGACCGAACATAACCAACTTTACCTAACCTAACCTAACCTATCTTTATAGGTTAGGTTACGTTAGGTAGCCGAAAAAGTTAGTTTAGGTTAGGTTAGGTAGCCGAAAAAGTTAGGTTAGGTTAGGTAGCCGAAAAAGTTAGGTTAGGTTAGGTTAGGTTAGGTTAGGTTAGGTAGGTTAGGTAGTCGAAAAACAATTAAATCATGAAAACTTGGCTTATTAGGCAAATCGGGCCTTGCATTGTAGACTGAGAAGTGCGTTCTGGCTACTAGGTACGACATATATATATATATATATAAGCAACGCATGTGCGTTGGCTCAGCAATGCATGTGCGTTGCTGAGCCACAGCAACCTTCCCTGTCCCCCAGTCCTCCCCACCAATCTCGCCTCACCCATCCCCTCGGCCTCCCAACCATTCCCCCTCAACAGTCCCCTAGTCCTCCCGACCATTCCCCACTCCACCATCCCCTCTTCCTTCCCACCCATGCCCTACTTCCCTATCCTTTTGTCCTTACCATTCTCCATTCCCCTATCCACTCGTCAACACCATCCCGAATTCCCCCGTCCCTTCGTCCTTCCCAAAATTTACCCCCCCTCCCTTGTCCCCTCGTTTTCCGCACCATCTCTTACTTCCGGCCCCTCATCATCCCCACCATTCTCCACTCCCTCGTCCGATGCCTTCCCACATAGTCTGATGTTCCCATCACAGAAATATAAGAGAAACAGTTAAAAAAATAAATGAAAATATTAAAAAATAAAAAAATAATCTATACTCACGAAATGAACGGTATGGTAAACAACACAGCTTAATTCCAACACAATCCACACAATATAATATAATCAAAATTTATGAAAATTCCATTTATCAATGCCATCAGAAACATTGAAATGGAATTGTAACATATTTAATATAGCATGTGTGTTGCAGTGTGTGTGTATGTGTGTGTTGTATAGCATGGGAGTTGGAGATCCTTTTGGACGACATATTCGACCTCGAGACGCAAAAGAACGTTACCACTAAAGACACCTTGCAAGCAGAACTTATTGCAGGAGGAAAGATTCGAGGCAACTACAGATACACCATACTGTCCCCCGAGCTCAAAGCGGAAGCTAAGAGCCTTCGAGAGAACAAGGAGATAATCGTCAGGAGAGGTGACAAGTCACCAACATACGTCATTCTTAAAAAAGACTAATATTTGGCGAAAATGAACCTCATACTCTCTGACCAAACTAAATTCCAAAGGGTAACGAAGGACACTACAGCCGAATTGAAAACAAAGGTAAACAGATTGATCGAAACTGTGAACGCCAAGAAATCAGGACTCCACCTGCCAAAGGTTATTGGAGAATACAAACCTGGATATGCCTATGGAAAAGTCAAGACCCACAAGCCTGGAAACCCATTTCGACCAATCATCAGCCCGATACCCACACCCACGTACAGACTGGCTAAGCGACTCAACGGCTTGCTGACTCCTTATGCACCTTGTGCTTTCAACCTGAAGTCTCCAAAGGAGTTTGTTGACTTACTGCGAGGAACATGGGCCACAGGGATAAGAGCCTCGTTGGACGCAGAATCTTGACATACCAAAAAACATTCTAAGGAAACTATTCCAAGCTTGTAATAATGAGGCACCCTTCTTGAGCCCAAAAGGGCACATGTATAAGCAAGTACATGCGGTCACCATGGGTTCTCCCCTATGTGTCCTGTTAGCAAACTTCTACATGGGCACCATCGAACAGAAGGTCTAAGTTGACATGGACTTGAAAGCCGCCATATACTGCAGGTATGTTGACGACAATTTTACACAGGTACCTGATGTCAGACGTCTGCAGGAGCTGAAGGAGGCATTCGAGCGGAATTCTGTGTTGAGTTTCACTTAGGAGATGGAAAAGGATGGGAAGCTGCCCTTTCTAGATGTAACAGTCACGGAAAGGGATGGAGGATTCCACACTGCAGTCTACACTAAGGAAACAAACATAGGAATGTGCCTCAATGCTAATAGAGACTGCCCAGACAGGAATAAGAAGATTGTAATCAATGTCAGCATCGACCGTGCTCTCAGCCAAAGCTCAGCTACAGGGCTCCATAAAGGAACACATAATCTCCTTTCACAAACAGACCATCACCAGAGAAGTATTAACAAACAACACAGAAATCATCGATAGGTATTAGTGGGCCAGCCAGAGGCTTAAGGCCCACGCTGGAATATCCCTGCAAAAAAAAAAATCGAATGGTACAGCAATAGCAGGTGGCTCGACATCTGCGAGGCACTACACATCAAAAAGTTAAGAAGGCAATCAACAGCCAATTAATGCGCAAATATATTCTACCCACATCAAGACTCTGAACCAATATATAGAAGCATCAAGAGGAAGTATGAGCCAATAGGCCATCTGCAGTTACATCCATTCTTATACTCTCATATCCATATCCAACTAATACCCATTGTTTCGTGTTCTGTCTTGTATTTGTCACAAGTTTGTTCACCTCATCCAAAACTGTTGCACCATATCATCTCACCCAAATGCGAGTATGAGTAAGACGGATAAACTGTTTAGTGTTTGTATAAGTAAGACTCTGTTTAGTGTTTTCAGGTTACAGTTGTGTGTGTAAACTAAAGTCTTTGAAAATGTGTTAAGTTATTATGAAACGCGTTCAAGTGTTGCGTCAGACTACAAATAAAAATGAATTTTGGAGAATTGATTTTTCAATTACCATCGACAGTAAAATGAAACATAAAAAAATATTGAGAAAATTTGTGTTAGAATTATTAATCTCACTTTTTCGGTCATTTTTAATAATATATATATATATATATATATATATATATATATATATATATATATATATATATATATATATATATATATATATATATATATATATATATATATATATATATATATATTATTAGTATATTTTGGTAGCAGTCTTTCCTGTAGACATATATTATTAAATATGACCGAAAAAGTAAGATTAATAATTCTAACACGAATTTTCTCGATCTTTCTTACGTTTCTTTTCACTGTTGATGGTAATTCAAAGATCAATTCTCCAAAATTTATTTTTATTTCTAGTCTAACGCGACACTTGAGCGCGTTTCGTAAAACTTATTACATTTTCAAAGACTTTAGTTTACAAACACACAACTGAAACTGAATAGAGCTTACACATCTTCGATTTTATTACACATTTGGGTGAGGTGGATGAGGTGAAAACAAACTTTCAACAATGGGTATTGAATGGGTATTAAATTCAAACACAAGACAGAACACGAAACAATGGGTATTGAATGGAAGTAATTGTAGAAAGCCTATGGGTCCATATTTCTTGATGCTTCTATATTGGAGCGGAGTCTTGAAGTGGGTAGAATATAGTTGTGCATTAATTGGCTGTTGATTGCTGGTGTTGACTTCTTGATGTGTAGTGCCTCGCAGAGGTCAAGCTGCCTGCTATCGCTGTATCTATCGATGATTTCTGTGTTGTTTGCCAAGATTTCTCTGGTGATGGTTTGTTTGTGGGAAGAGATTATATGTTCCTTAATGGAGCCCTGTTGCTTATGCATCGTTAAACGCCTGGAAAGAGATGTTGTTGTCTTGCCTATATACTGGGTTTTTTGAGGCTTACAGTCCCCAAGAGGGCATTTGAAGGCATAGACGACGTTGGTCTCTTTTAAAGCGTTCTGCTTTGTGTCTGGAGAGTTTCTCATGAGTAGGCTGGCCGTTTTTCTGGTTTTATAGTAAATCGTCAGTTGTATCTTCTGATTTTTGTCTGTAGGGATAACGTTTCTACTGATAATATCTTTCAGGACCCTTTCCTCCGTTTTATGGGCTGTGGAAAAGAAGTTCCTGTAAAATAGTCTAATAGGGGGTATAGGTGTTGTGTTAGTTGTCTCTTCAGAGGTTGCATGGTGCTTCACTTTCCTTCTTATGATGTCTTCAACGAAACCATTGGAGAAGCCGTTGTTGACAGTGGGGGGAATACCTTTATACTCCTTCACAAGATTGAAGTGGCACAACTGGGTCCTCCGCCGCCTATCTGGAGTCTCAAGAACGTAGTTGTGGTTGTTTCTGCACTCCTTGATGCGGTAAGGTACTGAAAACTTTTTTTGCAATGGAGAACCAGGGATCGAAAAATATGCCAACACGAAGTCTCTTGTTTTAAATTTCCTGATTTTGCTGCGTTAATCAAAATGAGTCTTCATCCTATCTTGAGCTTTCAATAAATTATCATTGGCAAATTTACGTACTCTCTCTAGAATGTGCTTTAGGTTTTGAAGAAACTGAGGCACATACTGAGGGGTCACTGAAGGTGGCATTGCATAGAGAGACTTTAAAAGCTTTAAGAGGAGTACGGCACTTACGTCTGTAGAGCATCTTATAAGGAGACACTTCTAGAGACTCATTTGGGAGATTTCTGAAAATGCACATGATGATATCAAGTTGTTTATCCCAGTCTTTCATGGTTTCATTGCAAAATTTCTTAAGGAGTGATTTTATCGTTAGGTGACTACGTTCAAAAGAACCTTGTGAAGCAGGATGATAGAGGCTGGACAATACCTGAGTGATGTTGAATTCTTCCAGTGTCTTCTTGAAGAGATCACAGGTGAAGTTGGTTGCCACAGTCATTTTGAATCTCCCGAGGAAATCCATATTGGGTAAAGATCTTCAATAGGTGTTTCACCACCGTAGCAGCCGTAATGTTCTTTACAGGAACTGCTATGGGGAATCTGGTGGTTGGACACAGGATGGTTAGTATATAGGCGTAGCCAGAACTGGTCTGGGGTAAAGGACCAACACAGTCTATGATGAGTCTGTGGAAAGGTTCCGAAGGCACTGGAATAGGAATCAAAGGAGCCTTGGGAATCGGGATGTTAGGTTTTCCTGCCATCTGACATGTATGACACTGTTGTACATAAGTTTTTAGATCTTTAATCATACCTGCCAGTAGTAGTCTTGTCTGATTCCGTGATAGGTTTTATTAAAACCATAGGGAGAAAGTGCTCCATGGGCCAGGTGTAGAATTTCAGGCTGTAGGCTGGTGGGAACTACTAGTTGGTCGATATTAGCCCAATCGTCATCCTCCGTTAGAGTACTGGGTCGGTACCTCCGGTAGAGCAATTGGTTCTCTAGGAAGAACCCAGGAATACTGTCAGATTGAGTCTCGGCCTGGAAGAACAATGGTGTTAATGAAGGATCCTCACTCTGTAACTTACCGAACTCCAACATAGTAAGATTCGGTGGTAGATTCTGATGGTCTTGAGGGACAGCTGTTGCAGTAGAATCATCTGGTTGCAGGAGTGCAGCTTGTGCACGGGTGGTCACCAAAACCGGAGGAGAGACTTCATCACTTTCTTGGACCTCTGCTGGAACATACTTCAAGATGGGGTTTTCCACTACAGAGTCACATACCTGGGGTTTGTCTGAAGAGGAGGATCGAGTTGGAAGGTTGCAGATCTTTGGCCAAGTCGTTGCCCAGGAGAAGTTGTACCCCTTTCATGGGAAAAGGCTTTTCCCGGATGGCGACTTGGACTTCACCTTGGACGAAAGGACAATCCAGGTGGACTCTGGCAAGTGGATACAGAGTGGTAGTAGTGAGGTCAGTGATAAGGACTGTCTCCCCGGTGTAGGTGATGTTAGGCACAGCCGATTTCAAAATGATAGACTGGAGAGCATCTGTGTCCCTCAAGATCTTCACTTTAGAACATCCCTCCGAATCTGTACTGTTGGCAGAGACAGTTCCAGGGTATAGGTGTTTGCTGAAGAGAGAAAGATCATTAACAGGAACACCAACATTCATCACAGGCTTACTGGACTTAGGACGAGTCGGTTTGGGTTTAGGAGTTTCACTATAGCCTTTGTATTGGGCTTTTCCACATTTATCTATGGTATGTCCATAGAGCTTGCAATACTTACAATATAATTGAGAGGTTGCTTGATGGGTACTCACTTTGTCATAATCAGGCAAAGATTTCTTACTGGAAGATGTGTCAGTTGTCAACCTGTGTATAAGGCTGTAGGTGTCAGCCGACTTCGCACATCTGATGTAGTCGGTTTCCTCCTTATCCGCTAAGTGAAGATGGATGGAAGCAGGAATACATCGAAAGAATTCTTCGACTAGAATAAGGTTGAAAAGGTCTGAAAATGTAGAAACATGGGCTGCTTCCAGCAATTTTATAAAATATCTTTTCCTATTATTGGCAAATTCTAAATAGGTGGTAGCACTTGCCTTTAGATAATCACGGAATTTTCGTCAGTATCTTTCGGTGGTAGGCGTCTAAAACTGCTTGCTTTAGGGTCTGATAGTCATTCTCAGACGCTAAGGTACCGAGAGTAATCGCAGCTTGTTTCGAACCCAAGTCCACTGTCGGAACACGGAGCAGTGACGTCAACGCCATCTGTGAGTCCGGGCCCGAAAACCCCCACAACATGGACAACGCCATCTAGTGATGACGGGAATATAACGGCAATAGGCGCTGGATTCCTGTCCTAGTCGGCTCGTGAGGTAGCCGGTGCTGACCTCTGGTGAGGTGGCGCTTAGACAATGAGTGCCATCTATGGAGCGAAAAGGTGTACGTTTGTGTCTAAGCCAGTAAGTGATGTTTCCTAGTGGTCCCATGTAGTGCCCCAGTGTACTGATGACGTGTCTGTATTCAGAGTCAACATAGGGCTGCTGTGATGTACGAAGAGTCAGTTTACCCAAGGCAGCCAAGGTCTCTACACCAGTCTGCTTTACAGAAGCAGTGAGCCGCCACCGGACGAGAACTGTAGAGTGTTCAACTGTCTGCCTGAGGAGTGGCACTGACGGGATTCGCCGTACTCGGGGCTGGCTGGTGGAAGAGACAGTCGACTGTGGTGCCGAAAGAGGAGAGTAACCAGCGAGTTACACGAAGCTCCTGCCTACGGCTCGCAACCCTAGTATTCGCTCGTGAAGTGGCCTAACAGCGTGAGGCTGATTGGTACTTGCCAGCAACAGGCTGGACTGTGGTTGTGGGCCTTCACGACAAGGCACCTAGTGGAATTGTGATTTGGCTGGCCCGTGGCTAGGGTAGACTCATCGTTGTTTCCTGGTACCTGCTGAGGGTAGTGCCAGTACGGATAAGGAAACCCGGTACAAGACTACACGGAGTGAGCTTCGCCAAGTGTTCAGTGTCTTCAGAGAGAGACGATGATGTACATAGTGTAGTAATATTTTCTATTGAAGAGTTTATATATATATATATATGGTGATGGGAAGAATAATTATATATGGTTAAAGTGACGAACTTGTGTATTTAATGTACCCCCCCTTTTTATTTTACTTGCATTACTGAGCTCAGCTGTTGAAAGCCACTACTAGCTTGGGGCCGGATACGATAACTTTCATACCACCAGAAAAGAACCCGGTTGCGTCCCATTGTGGCCGTAAGACAGCTCTACCTGTGAAATGCACTCTGAGAAGTGTAGACCATTGATCTTCAGGCCAGCTAAGTCTTTTAGCTTGAGCCTCAAAAGTAGTAAAAAACACATTTATCTTTATCTCAACGAATGGTGGCATTAACTTACTTGCCTGGGAGACATTGAAGCTTATTGGAAGACTGGCTGTAGCTTGTTGGCGCTGAGTGTGGTGTGTAGTTTCCAAGTCGAGTTCTTGTCTACGGTTTTCTAGAACACTATCGGCTTGCTTCTTATCATGCTCACGTTGCATCTCCAGGTGACGTTTTCTTGCTTCAAGCTGTTCCCTCTCACGCTCACATTGTAGGGCAGCCTCGCGTTCTTGTTCTTCCTTCTTTAGGGCAGCCTCTTCTTTTCTTAGGGTAGCCTCGCGTTCCTTTATCTGGAGAGCTTCTTTCTGTTGTTCACGTTCGGCATGAGCGAGTTGAAGAGCTTCTTTTTGGCGTTCACGCTCTACCTTTGCTAGTTCTAGCTTTAACTTCATAGCTGCCAGAGCTTGCTGATCTGCAATAGAATAGTTATCGTGAGAATCAGTCTATAATTCCTTCATCTAAGAGGTGGTCCAGGATAATGTTGTGCAATTCACTTTTATTGGCTTCATGGGGAACATCTAGTTGATACTCAAGTGCTAGAGTTTGTAATTCTGTCCTCTTGGCACGAATTAAGTTCCCTACTTCACTTGCTGGATCACTAAGAAATTCTGAGAGACGAAACATTTTGAGATAGCAAATAAATGTACAGCGAATATACCTGTGATATTATAAGTGTCAGTAACAGGATGACGTGGCAACTGGTGACTATCCTGTGGAAATTTAATCGTTAATGTGAAAACAAGTAACGTTAATATTAGATGTTAAGTGATTATTCAATCCAAATTGCAGGAAATCTTGTACCCGGCACTCAATATACGAGAATAAGGGCAAGAAAATCCTACTAAATAAATGAAACTTTTTTTTTTTTTTTTTATATTTTTATTTTTACATGCAAGCATGCGTATAATGTACAAGAAAAACAGAACAAATATAACATAGCACAAAAGTACAAAGCACACATATGTACAAGGACAAAGGAACAAATCAATAGAAGACCAGCCAGAAGGGCCGACCACAAAACAAAAATGCATATACAAACAATACACAATGAGAAACACAGTGTAATACAAACATAAGGGAAAACCCCAGGACAAAATGCACCCAAAACAAGCCTGCTAACACCTCAAATACATACAGAGAGGCGAGAAACATACAAGAATAAGAACAATAACAATAAAGAAAACAGATCCGCCATAACAAACGGAAGGCAAAACATAACAAAGAGCACACGCCAACAGCCTGAAGGGCACACAATATGACAAACAAGCGCACACGACATCCATAACCGAACACACAAACGCATAGGAACCGCACCCCCCCCCACGAGCCATACAAAAAAACCACAAAACAAACCGGAGCACGCAGGAACCGGGAAACAATACCCACCCCACCCACTCACATACACACCCCACAACCAGGCAACACAAAATACATAGAAATCACTTGCGAGGAACATCGGGAGAAACGTACTTCTCCGGGAACAGCTCACAAGGATATTTCGACTTGTAAGCTTCCCAGACGAGATCTTCAAGGTCGAGGGGCAGTGTCCGCCCCTCGTATCGCCGGAGAAAATCGCGATACGCCGCCTCCTCTGCAAACTTCACAATGGCCCTACGGGCCGTTACCAACTCGACCCCATAAACCGCAAACACAGGGACAGAGAGCAGTTCACAAGCCAGGGCAATCTCCGGGTAACCAGCCCGCACAGAGAACTCTAGTCCCACAGACTGAGCCCGGACGACTGGGGGTAGAGGGACCCCCATCGTAACGCCACGTCAGCACAGGCGAGCAGACACACACCCGCCCCCAACCAGCCGAAACGAGCAAACAACACCAACTACTGGAGCACCGACTCAACACGTCTGCCCCGCACCGAAGCTAGGGCCAGACTCTCAATAAATGAAACTGATAGTTTCTAAAACAAATGAAACTTTTAATTGTTTCAAAATTGAAAGGATAGTCCAAAAATGTACGGATACCTTGCCGGGTCTCTATAGGACAGAAGCAAGGGTTTCCTACTTAATTATATGATACTTACAGAATTGGCGTTCTTTGTGCTCTGAAAAAAGAAAGCCAATTCCTTACCTCAGTAAATATCATCATCTCTGACCGACTTATAGGGGTGCGAGTGTCAACTGGTAACGAGAACTGCTGTTGAGGTCCCAACTCAACAGCGTAGTCCGTGCTAGAGGAACTATGGCCCTCTGTATCCTCCTTTGGTCGGATTGCAGAAGATTGGTTTGTCTTTGGGCCACGTACCCTAAGTACAAAAATTATGATCTGCCGTAATTGAGAAATATTCTAGGGAAGAAAAAGGTGGAATACACGAGTAATAACACTGAGGGATGGACGACCAATTAAGAGAGTGACAATGGCCACTAGTCACCACGTAATCCGCAGTTATCCAACACTCGCAATATGTTACCCTCGGAATGCACAAAATACACAGCACCATATAAATATTAAAAATTATGAAATTATTGAAAAGCAACTGTATCAAGGCCAAGTACACTTACCACAAATTGATGTTCTAGTATCAGTACCAGAGTGAGGCTCCTAGGACAGGCCTCGATTAAATGTTATGGAAAATATGTAGGTGTACGGCAGTCTTCCCAATGGCTGGTGTCAATGACAATCACATTTAAAAAAAGAAAAAAAGAAAAAAAAAAGTTGACTGCGTGGCTGTTGCCTCCTGAGGTCAAGTAAAAAGGAAAAACATGCAAAACAAATCGTATGAACAATGAAACTTTAATTGACTTGAAAACAAATATGAACAAAGATAATCCCTTGGCTATGTACAGTGCGAATTAAACAAGATTACAAAGTAAAAAAATAATATAAAATAAAACAATGGTTACGTTACTATGCAATGAACAAGACAAAAAATGAATTAAAAGGTGCTGAGAATTTTGGCTGGCTGAAAACCTCCACTATTACAGAGCGTATACTAGATACATGTATCAGCCATGAGAGCACAGAATATTCTAAATCCAAATGCTCGTGCACGCTTAGTCGTCGGCTATGCAGATAGCGCTGCAGTCGAGTGGAGTCGCCGATTCATCAATGGGAAGCGTGCTGGCTGGAAGTGGTAGTTTGGTGATCGACGAGGGTAGCGTGGCGACAGCGAGGAGGGGGAGGTGGAGAGCGAGTGTAGGGTATGTATACCCCCTGTAGAAACGTATTCTACTAAATATATACTACTTTTGATTGTAGTATCTAGATGTTGAAGGTGTACTGAAGTAACATGATGAAGGAAAGAGCAAGCCAAATCTCTCTTGAAGGAGATTATCGTCACAATATATATATATATATATATATATATATATATATATATATATATATATATATATATGCAACAATGATCACAAAAACACTGATCCAAGTATGCAGAATAACCACATATGAAAAATAGAAAATGCTTAACGCGTTTTCGGCTAATTCGCCTTCATCAGAGCAAAGTAGAATGAAGATAAGTTTGCTGATCAGACCTTTATATCCGCCTGGGCAGATCACCTGACCACCAAAAATAAGTGGAGGAAAGGAATTATAAGAAAGAAGGTAACTGCAGAAGGCCTATTGGCCCATACAAGGCAGCTCCTTTTAATATCTCCAAGTGCCATACGTGTTTAAATGATTGCTATATTGTTTTGACGTGCTATATTGAGGCTTAAATAGGGATCCAACTTGTACATACCGGGGCTCACATTAAGGCTGTTGTTACAATGTTTGATCAGAGCAGACTCGATCACGTTTCGTTCAACAAAATCCTTACTTTTAACAATACATTTTGCCCCTGTGAAGTCGATAGAATGATTACATAAACTGGAATGTAAATACAATGCACTGGATTGCTGGGCTGTACGAATAGCATATGAATGCTGTTTTAAACGCGAGGAAAGAGATTTACCAGTCTGGCCGATGTAAACACATGCACACTCATTACAAGGGATGGAATACACACAACCTGCTACAGACGAGGGCGAGTTCTTAATTAACATGGACTTAACTGTATTATCATTTTTGAACACTAGATTAATATTAAGGTTCTTCAGGGCTGGGGCAAGATTTACTAGACCCTCAGAATATGGTAATACCAACGAATTTTTCAGTTCTGGATTCGACTTAGTAGTCTGTTTGTAGAAAGTCCTTTTTGCTTGACCAAACGCAAGATCCAAGATCGATTTTGGGTATTTTAACTTCTTCCCAATTTCAAATATATTTGCTATTTCTTCATCGAAAAATTCCGGACTACAAACTCTCAGTGCTCTGAGAAACATACCAGAAAAAACTGCCCGCTTGACCTGAACATGATGATTTGAATAGAAATGTACATACGAGCACACATTGGTAGGTTTCCTATACACATTGAATTTGAAACTTCTACCAATTCTATGAATCATGATGTCTAAAAAAGGCAGAACACCATTCACTTCGTTCTCAATTGTGAATTTAATTGACGGAACCAGCGAATTGATTTGATTGAGAAAATCAGTTTCGTCACGATTAACCGGCCACAGGCACAAAATATCGTCAACGTACCTGTACCAAAGCAAATTTGAGGGTAAAATCCTGGGAAGGATATTTATTTCGAAACATTCCATGTACAGATTGCTCAAAACAGGGGAGAGGGGATTACCCATCGCCATGCCAAATGTTTGTTTATAAAATGAATCATTAAAGCTGAAATAATTATCTTTAATGCACAATTTTATAAGTTCAATAATGGTGTTAGTAGGCAAAGTTAAATTATACCTTGGGAGTAGATCCCGTAAGAATGACAACAAATCATCAACAGGAACCCTAGTGAACAGAGCCGTCACATCAAAACTCACAAGTTTAAAATCATAATTTAATTTCAAACTAGACAACTTGTTAACCAAGTCCAAGTTGTTTGTTATGTGTGAGTTGGAAATGGAACCTACTACTGGAGACAAGACTTGGACAAGCCATTTGGAAAGTCTATATGCCACAGATCCAACAGAACTAATAATAGGTCTTGCAGGATTATTCGGTTTGTGTGTTTTAATAAGCCCATATAGATATGGGAGAGAAGGGGAACGACTTAAAAACTTAGGAATCAACTCCTTATCTTTCTTGAGCACGGTTTTAAGAGTTTTGTTGAAATGAGCAATAACTCTTTCAATAGGGTCACTATTAACAGGTAAGTAAGTGTCTCTGTCCTCCAATAACTGGTTCATTTTTTGGACATAGTCTTCTTTGTCCATGATGACAACAGCATTGGATTTATCAGCTTTAGTGATATGTAGAGAGTTATCTTTTTTGAGGGTTTTGAACGCTCGCATAAACCTCTCTGGACAATTAGGCACAGTACCCTTAAGTAAAGAACCGTACACCATTCCCTTGCAAATATTGATGTCGTCAGATGAAATCTCACTAGATTTCTCCAAATTGCAAAAACTTTTGGCAATATTTGCATAATTCACATCTCTATTTGATATGGAGAAACTCAGACCGTAACCAAGAGCAGTCATCGTATCATTATCAAGTTGTTTACTAGAGAGATTAATAACAAAGTCAGTGTTGGCATGTTTATTCCAATCACTTTGTTGAATGAGCCTATTTAATTTTGAATCAAGCTTCGTACTTACATTCGTGCAGGCAGATCTCATAGCGGTGTAACAATAATCCATCATCGGGCGATTCCATTCCAAGGGTACAGCTTGAGAAAATGAATACTTACGGCTGTTCAACACCTTAAAACATTCCCGTACTTCTAATTTAAGCAAATCAATATTTTTACCAAGCACTAAGCGGGAAATTTCATCAAACGGTCGGTCAGCTAATTTCAGCACACTGTTGGAGGATAGGGAACGGGGAAGCACTTGTTCACTGAGACATTTTCTAAGAAAATGAAGACGGATTTTTAACGTATAGGATTTCACTAAAGCAGAACGAAAATTAGAAACAAAAGGTTTAAGAGCAGGGTAGAGAGAGGAGAAGTGAAGAAATTGGCGCGTGGTATCCATGTATGCAACAATGATCACAAAAACACTGATCCAAGTATGCAGAATAACCACATATGAAAAATAGAAAATGCTTAACGCGTTTTCGGCTAATTCGCCTTCATCAGAGCAAAGTAGAATGAAGATAAGTTTGCTGATCAGACCTTTATATCCGCCTGGGCAGATCACCTGACCACCAAAAATAAGTGGAGGAAAGGAATTATAAGAAAGAAGGTAACTGCAGAAGGCCTATTGGCCCATACAAGGCAGCTCCTTTTAATATCTCCAAGTGCCATACGTGTTTAAATGATTGCTATATTGTTTTGACGTGCTATATTGAGGCTTAAATAGGGATCCAACTTGTACATACCGGGGCTCACATTAAGGCTGTTGTTACAATGTTTGATCAGAGCAGACTCGATCACGTTTCGTTCAACAAAATCCTTACTTTTAACAATACATTTTGCCCCTGTGAAGTCGATAGAATGATTACATAAACTGGAATGTAAATACAATGCACTGGATTGCTGGGCTGTACGAATAGCATATGAATGCTGTTTTAAACGCGAGGAAAGAGATTTACCAGTCTGGCCGATGTAAACACATGCACACTCATTACAAGGGATGGAATACACACAACCTGCTACAGACGAGGGCGAGTTCTTAAAGGACTCTAGAAACTGAAGCTTTCAAACTAACATATACTTGTGGGGTGTTGAATGAAAGCTTATGTTAAGGACTGTCGGTTGGGACTGGTTAGAGGTCTGTGATTGCTCTGTAGAGAGAATTACAGAGATTTTCCTGTTTCTGTGAAATAGGATGAGGTGAGGGTGAAGTGGTATGAGATGATACTTGACTAAAACCGTTAGAGGTGGGGGAAGAGTGGGGTGAATGTTGCCCCCCCCAACATGTGAGACATTGCGCCTTGTCTTTAGGCCTCCCCCTCCTTGTGACGTCACAGGACGTTTGAGGGTGAGTGAGGCTGTGATTGGTAGCGGCACGAGGGAACAGTGCCAGCTTCGTGCTGATTGGTCAAGACAAAGTAGGGAGGAGGTATGGGCATTCTGAGTTTCCTTAGCCCGGGAAATCGTCAGTCTGAGCAGGGTAGCAGGTGGACGAGGACGTGTCTGGGTGCAGGGGGGGGGGGGGAGTTTATCCCCTCCACCCCCGTTAATCGCGGTCGTTACGGTGTTAACTAGCAGAGATGGGACTCCTGCCATCCCGGGTTGTGTCTAGGCCCAATTTTCGTTAAATTTGAGGGCCGACGAGGTACGGAAGGACCAGTAAAATAGCCTCAGAGACAGTGGGCACCCATGAGGCAGCTGGCAGAGCCTCATGGGGTAACAGGTGGTTCAAATAACCTATCTAGTGTTGATGACAATTGGAGGAGTACGTACAGGGCCTCCTAGTGTAATTGTGGTGAGATTACAGGCACCTGTGGGACTTTGAATTCCGCCAGGCGGCATCAGTGTGGGGACGCCGCCAGCCATTGTCACCCCAGTGTAGAGCAAGGCAAGCTCTGGTTTGCTGGAGTTGTGAGCGATTCCTCAACCACGTGTGTATGCCCGGGGGCCACCCCCAGGCCACCCCGGCCACATGGCCTGGCTACCCCACCCGCCTGCCCGCGCGCCGACCACCTCCCCCCCCTCTCAGCTCAGGAGGGGTGCTGTGGGCCATGCGGTGGCCACATGCCTTGGCCACCTCCTTGGGCCACTTGGCCACTTTCCCGGGACAGCCTAGGGCCACATCTTGTCGACGCATGAGGAGCAAGCTAAGTGTTGACAGCTAGAGTGGTAGTGACCTGGAAAATGAGTAAAAATGAGGAGGTTAGAAGTGAATAAAATTTATCATTGAGTACAGTGTGATGAGTACCGGTGGAAATTCCCGGTAAGAGTTGTCTCAGAGCCTCGCCAGGCTAGGGAAGCAGCTGAGAGACAGCTGTCTGTAGCACGTCCAGGTGACTGTTAGGGCGGTACCTGGAGATAGATTTTGTACACGGGACCACACTGTAGTTATATATATATATATATATATATATATATATATATATATATATATATATATATATATATATATATATATATATATATATATATATATATATATATATATATATATATATGTGTGTGTGTGTGTGTGTGTAGACTGACTCGAGTATGTAACCGGTCAGTGTAGAGATTTACCATATAAGTGATCCAGCCAGTCGATTCTATATAATCGTTCAGACTGGATTAATGCCATAGAGTACCGTATATAATTGTATCATTAGAGGTAGGCAGGCCAGGTTGCAGGGATGTCAGTGGGTACCCCTGAGGTCTGTGTAGTTAGAGATACATTTACCTGATGATATAATTTTCATTGAATATGTGAATGCCATTTCTATGTGTTCATTTGCATGTTTATGTGCTGTGTTGTGTGGTGAGTCAGTAGATGTAATTGCTGACTGATTGCCTAATGATGTCATTAGCATGTGGGGTATGGTGACGGCATCATTATGTTGCAGGTTTGTGCAGTATTGTTATCAGTTTATACGATATTGCTGCCCTGAGAGCTGTGTTGAGGGTTTAAGGGGCCTCTAGGATTATTCAGGGGGAATTCACAGTACTTAATGAGAGCAGGCAATTGATTGGTTAATTGCCTTGATGAGGTAAGTGTGTGTTCACAGTAGTCCTTTGCAACGGTTGCAAGAAAAGGGGGGCAGTAATATTGGTATACTCTTGTGTGTTGCACAACCGTGTGTCATTATTGTGTGGGCACAGTAATTAGCGAGTTGCAGTAGCCGCAACCGTATGTGGGCAGTGCATTTGTGTTGTTGCATGCCATTGTAGTGTGACCTATGTAACACTGGGGTTACTTTGTTTCTTTAAGTTGTGTTGAGGACTTAAGGATTCAGTGAGTTAATAATTGGGGAATTAACTGGATAAGGGGTGCACACTTATTGTTGAGTGAGTGAGAGCTGTTATGAGCAAGAACAGTGTTGAGCTTGAGTGAGATACGTGTCGGGAGCAATTAATTGTCCGTGTGACAACTAATTGACCACTCTAGCTAATTATGTAATTAGCCTTCTCATCATGAATTCACGTAGTGGGAGAGGATCTGTTAGAGTCTGTCAGTATTTGTGTTAACGAAATTTGCTCGAGACTAATTACCTCTCTGGGGTATAGCAATTAGTGGCTCATGTTAATTAGTAGAGTAATTAACATCGGAGGGCTCCGATGACTCAGTAAAGCGAAGTCATGGAGCTAGCATAAATCGTTGTATTAATCATATCCTTTCTGAGGACAGTGGATTAGTGGCACATCTTGTTAATTAGTGGAGTAATTAACTCCTTTCCTGTGAATTCACAGGGTTTGATGAGACCTGCTTAGGCAGTGCGGAGTGAGACGTATTTATGGATGATTAATTATCGGTCCTGGTGAGAGTTAATTAATTGCTCGGAGTTAATTAGGAAATTATCACTCACTAGTAATTTTTTGACACAGACTGTTGAGAAGCTACCAAGTTAGGGTAGGCTTAGTTAACGTAACTCAATGGGGATGTAATTAGTGGTCCGTTTGACCTTAATTGAGGATTACTCACTGAATACTTGCTAGGAGTCAAGTGTGATGTAATATAAGTTTGAGTTATTGTTAACAAGAGAGACAAGTGTTAATGATTAACGTAGAGTATCATCATGTTGTTGTCTAGTGTGAGACAATTGTTTGTGATTACCGTAGTACTTTGTTGCTGACTGCTGCGATCAGTCAATTAACGTAATTAATCACTTAAGGCAATTTCTTTTGGTTGTCGTCTGGTGACGAGAGTAAAGTAATCTAGGGATTTGTGGAGCTGTGTCCCAGAATCCCGCCTTGCCTGTCTTTGTTACTGTTTACAAGGCAACTTCTTGTAGGGAGTTGCAAAGAGTGTTCACACTGGGTTGTGATAGGGGGGGTCACTGTTGGACTACCCGCCTAGTTACGTGGGCCTCTCTCCTGGGGGGCGGGAGGACCCCTAAGCTTGTGATTATAGTAGCTGTCAGGGAAACCGAGACACTATTGATTGCATGCTTGTGTCTTCAGTGGATATCCTTCATTTGTTCAGTTAGTTCATGTTGTCAGCCCGAAGTGTTAACAAGATGGATCCTGCTGTCACTTCTCGAGGGGCTGTTGAATAGCTGTGTTGCAAATGCCACTTGATGGACAATAACGTAACCATTCGCTGTGGTGTAACTTAGGGGGCATTAGGTTCCAAAAATGCAATAAATGAAAACTCGTTCGATTTCAATCAAACTTTTTTGACAAGTTCTGTATGAAACGTGTTTCATCTGGTCCAAGTTTCAGCATCGTAGCATAAATAGGAAGGGAGAAAAAAAATATTGAAGTAGTTGTGAAAATTATGCCAAAATGGTCAAAATCGATTATCAATCAAAAGTGTCAACTGAAATCATAGCTATGACTCTTTGCTATCACAATAGTAATATATTAAACAAATATTATAATTAGTTTAATTGGAAAAAAAATTTAAGAAAAAAAAATGCATTTTTTTTTCAAATTCTTTTTTTTTCATTTTTTTTTTTTGGGCGATTTGAATCAAATTTACACACCGGATTGTCCGTAAGCCTATCTATAAGGATGCCAATTTTGGAGAAAATTGGTTGATATCAACCTCAGCTACAGATTTTAGAACCTTAGACTTTATTCTTTTTGTTTTTTTTTCAATTGACACAAATGTTTACAAAACTGATATATATTTTATTCAATTTACATGAAACTTACACAGTATATGTGGAGGGCATCTCTCTACATTGGTGAGATTTAATTTTTCTCTAAGTTCATTTATTGATTTTATAATAGCAATAAACATGCCATATTTGCATAATTTTGGGGGGGAACTTTGAACATTTGTATTAGGAAAACTAAAACTAAAGATGTTTTGGAAATTCTCTATCTCAAGGTCCTTTATTATATGCTAATGTGTCAGAAAATTGTCACAGAATAATTATATCTTAAATGTGTGTTCTGAAGTGTAGACTTGAAAATGTGTAAAAAACGTTGAAAAAAACAAAAGCCAAAAAAAATCTCCCTTTCTATTTACGCTGCAATACTGAACCTTGGGACAATTTCAGCACTTTTCGTATACAACTAGTCAAATAATATTGGTTGACATTGAACAACTTTTCCAACACCAACTTAATGCCCCCTTAGTCTGTGATATTTTTCTTTGATTTGCAATATTGCGTCATCAGTGGGCACACCTGTGTTCAGGTTAGTTCAGTATGCAGCCTCACAGCAAGGGTTGCTATTTAGCTGTTTGTTATCATGCCACTGGATGGACATTAACGTAACGTAAACTCGGTAATGTAGTACTCTCTTGTTATTAATATATTGTTATGTTATAGAAAACGGTTTTTGATGTCAACCCTTGAACCATATTATTCCACCATATTTCTGCATATTACGATTAAATGTTGATGTGATCTTGATATGACGGCTGTTCTTGGGAATTCGAATTCCAATTCATAGCGCCACATCAAATATAAATATTTGATTGTGAGAACCCGTCGATTACCCTTTATTAGTTTTAACGTCCTGTTTAACTAGGAAGAGCCAGCGGCCTATTGTGGACAGGTTTTCACCCCTAGTGGTGGAGGCCTGGCGGTTTGCTCCCGCTTTTCCTTTTTCTATTGGACTCATGCTTAACTGCCGTGAGCAGCCTTTAAACTTGTAGTCCAAATCCTAAGGGAGGTAGGCGTAGAAAAAAATCTCACAACTAGTAACATATAACCTTGGATCTGAAGTGTGGAATAAAATCAACGGGAATGATAATTCTGATTCGGCGTTAGAATCGGCGCCCAACTCAACTCGGCCTCGTGGGGACCACGTGACAAGGACATGAGAATGGAAACAATAAAATGGAAAATAATAAAGATGCAAATTACTAGCTAATTAATTTATTCAAAACTAAACAAAATCTAAATCAATGGCACTCCCTGTCAATTAACACTCCCTGACTTTTCATTTGAGGCAATGAGTTGACCTACTCCCTATAACCACTCGTAAAGCAACTCTACCTTGGGCGACCAGCTAGCTGTTGGTGCTGTTTTGGGGAGAATGATGGAGGGCCACCTGCCCGAATCGCTCCTCAAACTACACTGTCCGCCCTCTGATGCTCCTCTCTCCAGGAGTTCAGAGCAGGGTATTGTTCCGCTTAGTTTACTAAGTTACTTAGCAACGCTTAAGTTTAACAATAGCATCTTAAGGAAGAGCTATTCCCGATCGCAAAATGGCTTTTTAACCTTTGAGAATTACTGAATGTGGAAACTCTGTTGACCTGTGACCGTCAGGTCGACGAGGTCACTCCGCGTTTCAGCATAGTCCTGGCTCGTGACGTCACTGATGGTGACTTAACTCATTCTCCTAATAATTAGAATACTCTTGATACTATAACCAGGAATATTATACAATACAATTTTAATACAAAATGAATGAAGGCTAATTTCTCTAAATTACTGAATACTATAGAATGATTCATTATACGAAACTTGTGGACAAGGGCGCCAGTTATTTTCACCGTCAATTTCCCCAGGGGGATGCTCCCATGGATTGGGTCACCACACGTGGGTCCAGCTTCCCATTCTCCCATGTGTAGATAACCATTCTGGATAATTCTTACAACAAACCTAGTTTGTTACACCTGGTACCTTAATTACTTGGCCAACCGTGACCAATCAAACGACGTTGGTATCCGAGGCTATTTCCCCTACATACCAATGGCACTTGGTGGTAAGCTAGGGTTCGTTTAGTTCATTTATTATGCACCCCCCTACTCATCTTGTGGGCGGTAGTGGAAAGGGTTACAGAGGTACATAATGGGCTCAGGGACTGAACCCCACAATTCATTTTGCTAAGCAAGTTACAAACTTGATGAACTAGTTACAAAATTCAGTATAAGTCGTCACATCAACAAGGGGTTCGAGATCGACCACAAGCACAGTTTCTAAATTAAGCAACTGACATATGTGGAGAGCTAGTGTCACAATTGATATGTTTGTCCTGCACACCGCTTCCCATCCAGTGGGCAGCGATGGATAGGTCACAATCACTCGTAGTTACTACCTACAGTTAGCAAACTGGGGATATTTGGCAAATATTTCTAGTAGCTGATCATTTTGAATGAAATATTGACACATCATTGGTACATTGGTTATAGAATTGTCTCTGAATTCACGTATCTTTTCGCACTCCATTACATAGTGAAGGAGGGGTGTACGAATAATTTTGTTGACACAGTTTACATTTGGTCAGTTCTACATCGGCAGATAATGAGAATTCCAAGAGATACTTGTAACCGAGTCTTAGCCGAGCAGTAGTAACATCTTGAAGTCTGCAGATTTTATTGGATGAACCATAGATGTGTGGCTCCTCTTGCATGATAGTATGATGATAGATGGATTTACTGGTGTCGATTTCACTTTGCCTCAGATCTACAAGATCTTGTTGAAGTTATCGGTGTACTGCTGCTCTCAGATTGCTCATTAACAATCCAAGGTTACAGTCAACGGCTCCTTTAAACGCAGATTCTTTGGCTAACTTATCAGCTCTGTCATGCATTCGGAGGCCAACATGAGATGGAGACCACATGAAGTGGACATCTGTTACCATCCTTAATAATTTTGTTGTATTTGTGTCTAGCTTTGGACACGAGGATGTTACAGTTATGTCTTAAAGAGTTGAGAACAATTAAGGATGATAAGGAGTCACTTACAATTAATGTATTATGTTTGGAGACGTACACGTTTCAGTCCAAGGATCAAGGCAAATAGTTCGGTCTGAAGGGTAGACGCCCAGTTGTTTATACGGACTCCCCACTCAAATTGCAAGCCATCGCCCATTGTCAGGACAACTGCACTTCCAGCTGCACCCGTGGTGCGGTGTAGGGAACCATCAGTGTATAAGATTTGAGAGAGAGAATGTTCTGTGGACAGAGCATCAATATGGCTTAAGGCGTTAAGCTTTCCCTCAAGAAGAAGCTTGGGCTGATCTCTAATTTGCTTCTTGGGTGGAAAGGGAGGGATTAAAACTGGAAAGGGTGTAATCTCCTACGGTGCAGGAAAGTGCCGTTATTGTTTCTCTTGGTACAAATTGTGAACCTGATACATTCTGATCTGAGTTCCAGTTTTAGTTATCCATTTGGAGTAATGCTGATCTTCAATAAAGAAATTCTGGAGGGTTTCTGTGCAAGGGTTAGAATGAGTTAGCCTAAGCATTTTTATACCAATTTGACAGTTAATTTCAGTAACACGATCAACAGCGCTCGGAATATTAAGTTCTTTTCTCATATTAAGTATCTATGTGGTACGAGGACACCCAAGGATTATCCTCACGGCTTCGTTCTGCAATTTTTCAAGCCCTCCAAGCTTTCTTTCAGGCATCAAAACAAGCAGAGGTGCAGCATAATCCCCTAAAGAACTGATGTATGCAAGGTACATAATTTTGACAATTCTGACAATGGCACCATAGCTTGAGTGATAACCTGCAACAGCCGTGAAAGCTCGGAGCCTCTCTTTATACTGAGTACAGAGTCTGAATAAAACAGGACCATATTGTGGCACCTCAAGGCCAAGGTATTTGAATCTGTTTACATAGTCAAACTGGGAGCCATCAGACAGTTGCATCTTGCGAACAGCTCCTCCCTGCCTGGGTGGGCGCCGATTTAGTATCTTTGTTTTCTCTGCTGAAATAACTAAACCTAGGTCTGACATGAGTCTAATACAGAGTTAAGAGTGTTTTGCGTGTTAGCATACCCAGTGGTGTGTATCATATCATCAGCATAGCTAATGATGTGGACGTTGGGTTTGCTCGGTACAGAATTTAACAGCGTGTTTATTAAGATATTAAATAAGGTAGGACTGAGGATACCTCCCTGCGGGGTACCTAGTTCAAAGTCTCTTGTTACACTCCTATGCCCCTGGAAAAATACAAATGACTTCCTGTTGGATAAGTAACCCCTGATCCAACAAAAAAGCCGACCACCAATATTCATTAGCTAGGGCATAGTTATTTCATCAAATCACCTCCCTTGGTGTGGCCACGTAAGCATCACAAATGCGGATAAGTTTGTATGGTCTCCAAGTCAATATGCAACTGAAAACTTCACATCCCAGAAGTGACCCAAACCCAGACAGCCTAGGGCACTATGCAATTGGCTTACCTGTTACCTTAACCACTTGCCCAACCGGGACCGTACAAACGACGTTGGTAGCCGAGGCTATATCCCCAACGTTCCAACGGCATTTGGTGGTAAGCTATGGCACAGTTATCTCATCAAATCACCTCATTTTGTGAAGCCACATGAGCAACACATATGCGAACAAGCTTGAATGGTCCCCAAGCCAATATGCAACTGAAAACTCAACACCCCAAAAGCTACTCGAACCCAGACAGTCAGGGGGCACTATGCAACTGGCGTACCTGGTACCTTTACTACTTGACAAACCGTGACCGTACATAAGACGATGGTAGACGAGGCTATATCCCCTTGGTTATAAATTACAGAGTTACAATTACAGAGTATGTTCCTCTTACATCCAACAGATGGCACTGTATTTAAAAAAAAACACATTTTTTTTCCTGTCACAAGGGAGGCATGTATATCGTAAGTATGTAGAAACATGCGCCTATTTGAATTCAACGTTGTGTAAAAATTAAAAAAAAATCGGTAAAGAGGTTTCAAAGATTTCCCTTCACATGAAAAACTAAGTTTTTTAAATAAAACATATTTTTTCCCGTCACAGACGTGACATCTATATAGTATGTATACAAAAACCCGCTCAGATGCGAATGGAACGTTGTGTCAAAATTTCAAAGCAATCAGTGAAGAACTTTCGGAGATTGGCGATTTTGAACAAAAGAACATTTACATTTTTATTTATATACTAGCTGTACCCGGCCACTGCAACCTTGCCCTGTTCCTCAGGGCAAGGTTGCCCTCCCCACCATTCAAAAATCCCGCATCCCCTCGTCCCCCTATCAATCCCCGCCTCCCCATCCCTTTGCCCTCGTCCCCCTATCAATCCCCGCCTCCCCATCCCTTTGCCCCCCCCACCATCCACTACTCCACCATATCCTTGTCTTCCTAACAATTCCCCACTTCCCTGTCCTCTCGTCCTCCCAACCATTCCCCACTCCCGCGTCCCCTCGTCCTCCCCACAAATCCCTCCCTCCCCCAGCCCTTTGCCCTCCCCACTCTATCGTGTCCTCGTCCTCCTAACCATTTCCCACTCTCATCCCCTCGTCTTCCCACTCCCCTGTCCCCTCGTTCTCCCTACCACTCCACCCCTTAACCATCCCCTCGTCGTTCCCACCATTCCCCACTCCCCCGTCCCCTTATCCTCCCCACCATTCTTCAATCCTCTGTCCCCTCGACCCCACCATCCCCAACTCTCCTGTCCCCTCGTTCTTCTCACCATCCTCCCCTTCTGTCCCCTCGTTCTCCTCACCATTCCCCACTCCCTCGTCCGCTGCATTCCCAAATGATCTAATGCTCCCATCAGAAAATTGGGAACATCAAATGATGTGATGTTCCCATCACTTAAATATAAGAAAAAACAGTTGAAAAACAAAATGAAAATCAATGAAAAGTTAACAAAATAAACTATACTCACGAAATGAACGGTATGGTAAACAACACAGCTCAATTCCAATGCAATTTCACACAAAATAAATCAATCAAAATGTAAAGAAACCGAAATCTATGAAAATTTAATTTGTCAATGAAATCAGAAACATTGAAATGGAATCATAACATATGTAGTACAGCGTGTTTTGCTCTTACGTGCAACAGATGGCGCTGTTTCTTAAAAAAGAATGTGTTTACCTAGCATAGGTGTGGCATCTGTACTTTTACTTATGAAATGAATGGTATTGTAAGCAACACAGCTCAATTCCAACACAATGTCACACAAAATAATTAAATCAAAATGAAAATAAATCGAAATCATGTGAAAATTATATTTATCAATGAAATCGGAGCATTGAAATGGAATCATAACATATGTAGTATACCGTGTAGCTAATATGTGCAACAGATGGCACGGTTTTTCCAAAAAGCTTACTTTTACCTGTCATTGGTGTGGCATCTATATAGCAGGAAAAAAAATAAGCACGTATTCGAATGGAACGTTGTGTTAAAATATCAAAGCAATCAGTGAAGAACTTTTGGAGATTACAGCGTGTGTTGCTTTTACGTCCAACAGATGGCGCTGTTTAAAAAAAAAAAAACGTTTTTTCGTGTCACAACTGAGGCATGTATATAGTAGGTATATAAAAACACTCGATTATTCTAATGCAACGTTTTGTCAAAATTTCAAAGAAATCGGTGAAGTGGTTTCGAAGATTTTCCTCGCATGAAAAACACAGGGAAAAACACAGTTTTTCAAAAAAAGCATATTTTTTCCAGTCACAGACGTGACATCTATACAGTGTGTATATAAAAACCCGCTCAGATGAGAATGGAACGTTGTGTGAAAATTTCAAAGCAATCGGTGAAGAACTTTTGGAGATTAGTGATTTTGAACAAACGAACATTTCCATTTTTATTTATATAGACTAGCTGTACCCGGCCACAGCAACCTTCCCCTGTCTCCCAGTCCTCCCCACCATTCCTCCCCCTTCCCGTCCTCTCATCCTCCCAACCATTCTTAACTCCTCAGTCCCCTCGTCCTCCCAACCATTACCCACTCCCCTATCCCCTCGTCTTCCTAACCATTCCTCACTCCCTCGTTCCTTTTTCCTCCCAATCATCCCCCACTCCATCATTGCCTCGTCCTCCTAACCATTCCCCACTCCACCGTTCCCTCATTCTCCCCACTATCTCCCACTCCTCGGTCCCCTCGTCCTCCCTACCATTACCCCTCGCCCCAGTCCCCTCGTCCTCTCCACTATCCCCCATTCCCCTTTCCCCTTGTTCTCCCCACCATTCTTCATTCCCCTCTCCCCTCGTCCCTACCATCCCTAACTTCCCTGTCTTCTCATCCTCCCCAACCATTTTCCCCTCCCCTGTCCCCTCGTCCTCCGTCCCCTCGTCCTTCTCACCATTTCCCACTCCCTCATCAACTGATCAAATGATCTGATGTTCCCATCAGAAAATTGGGAACATCAAATGATCTGGGGCTAGATTCATGAAGAAATTACGCAAACACTTACGAACCTGATCATCTTTTTTCAATCTTTGGCGGCTTTGTTTACAATTATTAAACAGTTAATGAGCTCCGAAGCACCAGGAGGCTGTGCAATGCACGTGCAATGCTGAGCCACACCATCCCTCCCCTGTCCTCCCCACCATTCCCCCCTTTCACCCATCCCCTCGTCCTCCCAACCATTCCCCACGCCCCAGTCCCCTCATCCTCCCCACCATCTTCTTGAGGTTATCTTGAGATGATTTCAGGGCTTTTTAGTGTACCCGCGGCCCGGTCCTCGACCAGGCCTTCACCCCCAGGAAGCAGCCCGTGACAGCTGACTAACATCCAGGTATCTATTTTACTGCTAGGTAACAGGGGCATAGGGTGAAAGAAACTCTGCCCATTGTTTCTCGCCGGCGCCTGGAATCGAACTCAGGACCACAGGATCACAAGTTCAGCGTGCTGTCCGCTCGGCCGACCGGCTCCTCAAGTCGATCAAAACCGCAGCAAATCTTGTACCCGGTACTCAATGTAAGAGAATAAGGGCAATAAAATCCTACTAAATAAATGAAACCGATAATTTCTGAAACAAATGAAACTTTTAATTTTTTCAAAAGTGAAAGGGTAGTCCAAGAATGTAGGGATACCTTGCCGGGTCTCTATAGGACAGAAGCAAGGGTTTCATACTTAATTATATGATACTTACAGAATTGGCGTTCTTTGTGCTCTGAAAAAAGAAAGCCAATTCCCTATCTCAGTAAATATCATCATCTCTGACCGACTTATAGGGGTTCGAGTGTCAACTGGTGACGAAAACTGCTGTTGAGGTCCCAACTCAACAGCGTAGTCCGTGCTAGAGAAACTATGGCCCTCTGTATCCTCCTTTGGTCGGATTGCAGAAGATAGGGTATGTGGCCCGAAGACAAACCAAAGTACCAGGGAACCAAAATGATGATCTGAGGCCTCCAGTCGCCACGTAATCCACAGTTATCCAACACCCACAATATGTTATCCTCGGAATGCACAAAATACACAGCACAATATTAATATTAAAAGTTATGAAAATATTGAAAAGCAACTGTATCAAAGCCAAGTACACTTACCACAAATTTATGTTCTAGTACTAGTACCTGAGTGAGGCTCCTAGGAGAGGCCCCCCATTAAATGTGATTGAAAAAAGAAGTGTAGGTGTCCGGCAGTCCTCCTGATGGCTGATGTCAATGCCAATCACATTTACAAAAAAAAGTTGACTGCTTGGCTGTTGCCTCCTGTGGTAAAGTAAGGGAAAACATGCAAAACAAATCGTATGAACAATGAAACTTTAATTAACTTGAAAATAAATATGAACAAAGAAAATCCCTTGGCTATGTACAGTGCAATTTAAACAAGATTACAAAGTCAAAAAATAATATAAAATAAAACAATGGTTACTTTACTCTACAATGAATAAGACAAAAAATGAATTAAAAGGTGCTGAGTATAAAGCGCTGGCTGAGAACATCCACTAATAAACAGAGCGTATATCAGATGGTTGTATCAGCTTTGAGAGCGCAGGATATTCTAAATCCAATGGCTTGTGCACGTTCAGTCATCGGCTATGTAGATGGTGCTGAAGTGCAGAGTTGCAGACGTCGATTCACCAATCAGAAGCGTGCTGGCTGGAAGTGATGGTTTGGTGATCGACGAAGGTGGAGGGAGGAGATGGAGAGCGAGTGTCTGATACGTATGCGCTTGGCAGAAACGTATTTTACTCAATACTTACTACATTTGCTTGTAGTATCTAGATGTTGTAGATGTACTGAAGTAACATGATGATAGGAAAGAGCAGGCCAAATCTCTCTTGAAGGAGGCCTGGTCGACGACCGGGCCTCGGGGACACTAAGCCCCGGAAGCACCTCAATGAAGCATCTCAAGGTAGGGAGATTATTGTAACAACATATATATATATATATATATATATATATATATATATGTATATATATATATATATATATATATATATATATATATATATATATATATGTATATATATATATATATGTATATATATGCATATATATATATATATATGCGTATATATATATATATATATATATATATATATATATATATATATATATATATATATATGCAATATATATATATATATATATATATTATTGCATATATATATATTCAATAATGATCACAAAAACACTGATTCAAGTATGCAGAATAACCACATGTGAAATATAGAAAATGCTTAACGCGTTTTCGGCTAATTCAGAGCAAAGTAGAATGAAGATCATCTTCATTCTACTTTGCTCTGATGAAGGCGAATTAGCCGAAAACGCATTAAGCATTTTCTACTTTTCACATGTGGTTATTCTGCACACACACACACACATATATATATATATATATATATATATATATATATATATATATATATATATATATATATATATATATATATATATATATATATATATATATATATATATATATATATATATATATATATATATATATAATCTTTGGACAACACCCACCAGTGGGACTCGAACCCAGAAAGCACAACTACCTCCAGTAGCCGGCATAACTAGTATGCTTTAACCCACTACACCATCAGACCTTACAAAAGAAGTAGATAGTTCGAGATATATATCTCAAACATCTCCACTTCCCGAAGGCACCAGATGAGTGTGGGGTCAGTCTGCATTTTCCATCAAGCCACTGTCAATGTGAGAGAACTCGTGTCCAGCTTATAAGCCTATACTTGCATAAACCACAAGTGAAGATTAATAATCTTTGGACAACACCCACCAGTGGGACTCGAACCCAGAAAGCACAACTACCTTCCAGTAGCCGACATAACTAGTATGCTTTAACCCACTACACCATCAGACCTTACAAAAGAAGTAGATAGTTCGAGATATATATCTCAAACATCTCCACTTCACTTTTGTAAGGTCTGATGGTGTAGTGGGTTAAAGCATACTAGTTATGCCGGCTACTGGAAGGTAGTTGTGCTTTCTGGGTTCGAGTCCCACTGGTGGGTGTTGTCCAAAGATTATTAATCTTCACTTGTGGTTTATGCAAGTATAGGCTTATATACATATATATATATATATATATATATATATATATATATATATATATATATATATATATATATATATATATATATATATATATACTAATCATATATATATATCTTAAGTCATAAAACTCTAATTGACCCGGCCACGATTCGAACCCAAGTCATCCGAGAGCACCCCTAAATGTACACAGTACCATGACCACCGCAGACGATCATTGGCGTGGTGGTCACGGTTCTGTGTACGTTTAGGGGTGATCCTGGATGGCATGAGTTCGAATTCTGACCGGCCGGCTGGGTTAATTAGAACTCTTAATGATATATTAATATATTTTTGGGGGTAGGTTTTCTCTAATAAAGATGTCATTAAGCACAACAGCATTGTGACAATAATTAATTTTCTTGTGAATATTTTCCATTCTACACATATGGATTCACCATCTGGAGGGTTAAGAAATACTAGATCACTTAATCTTTCCATTTTTATTGTTCGATGTTTCACCAACAATGTGACATCTTCAGGAGTACACTGTTGAACTGCATTTGCAGTTCATGAAGGATGCTCTCCTCACTCTCATGGTGGGTAGAGTGAACAGTTCTTTATTTGGGTATTTACCAAATTGTTTATATTGATAAAAAATTCCTATCTTGATCAAGACTCAACGTATCGATCTAAAAAGACATCTAGAGAGGGAGTCAGGACTTTGTTTCATCCATGAGAATAGTAACAATAACAGTCTACCTTTCCTGGATGTGTTAATAACAAAAATAGAAGCATCTCCAAGTACCAGCGAATATACACAAACATAGGATTATGTCTGAATGGAAAGAGTGAATGCACTGAAAGATATAAAGCCAATGTTCCCAACGCTTACATTCGTCGAGGTGCTTACCTTACGTCGATACCACATGTTGAGTCAAAGCTTGAATGGTCCCAAGTTATTAATCATTAGAACCTTATGCGAAGGGATGGAGTGTAAGGTATATTCTACCTCCGGACGAAGGTAATGAAAAGGGACATACATATATCAATTCATCTGTTATAAAGCTATTGGCAAAATTCCGGCAATTTTTTTAAGGATTTTTCATTTGTCAAAGCAGGTTGGTGGAGATGTCTGGACTGTGGCGGCTGCCGGAGACGGTGGTGATAGCCATAGGTGGGAGGACGAGGGTGAGGGCCGTGCTCCTCCACCACAGTCTCCGCAACACTGCCCACGCCCTCTACCTCGCCCTCAACCACGCCTCCCTCCACGCCCTCCACCACGCCTCCCTCCACCTCCCCTTCCACAGCCCTTCACAACACTCTGACACACTGCTTTTGAAGCTTTTCATACAGGAAGGTCTGTAAATAAATAGTTTTAGTGATCTTAAACCAAAATTAGAAATCTTACAACAATATTAGGGATTTTAAGGCAAAATTAAGGATCTTAAATATTAATTAGGGATCTTAAACACTACAAAAGGGATCTTAACCCAAAATTAAGGATCTTAAACCAAAGTTAGGGTTTCATAAGCCAAAATTCGGATGTAAAGCAGAAAACAAATATTCATAAATGTACAAAATATAGATAATAAGATACTGATATTTTTATATAGAATCTTTAACAACAAGACATCTGTAGGTATTATTTAGCTTTATCTTGACCTTTGACCTTGTTTGACATTTAAACTGCACTTCAGTTTTGGTTTTCGTACTATAGAATGAGTGTTAGTTATTTTGAATGCGAACAGACAAAGGTGACAAAGTTAATCCCAGGAATCAGAATCCTTCCTTATGAAGTATAATTAAACAACTTAATATACATTCTCTGGAAACTAAAGTGTAATAGTGATAAGACTATTACACTTTATAAATGTGGAAATTGGTATAACAAAGGTGACATAAATCACATTTTAAATATATCAATACAAGATAGAACTCAAAACAATAGATTGAAATTTGATAAGTTAGGAATGACATGGTAAATACTGGTTTAAAACAAATGAATGTTGATTCATGGAACAAATTTCCAGGAAATATATTATACGTCATACGTCCACGATAGCCGTTATTTGAATAACATTTCACCAGGAAAATGGTTTCTTTATCAAAAAAGCCAAATTTGAAACCAATTGGGTATAGGGTATATGTGGATGCCACTTCTCTGTAATTTTAAGGACTCTACTCATGTCGACAAATTTAGAAAGTACTTTATTGTACAATATTGGAATATTCGTTGCAAAGTGTGAAAGAGATCATTCTCTATTCTATCTTGACTTTAAAGTGGTTAACAAGAATGGTTTTAATACCAAGGTATACAGAATACCAACATTATCAGGTCTTATTCATTTGTCTCCCAGATTTATAAGACAAATGTAGTTTATACCTCTAATTAATAGATAAGAACAAAGGCAACTGTAGAAGGCACATTGGCCCATGCGGGGCAGCTCCTATTTATAACCACCCAATCCCACTCATATATATGTCCAACCCTCGTTTGAAACAATCATGGGACCCCCACCTCCACAACGTTATGCGGTAATTGGTTCCACAAATCAACAACCCTGTTACCAAACCAGTATTTACTTGAACCAGATCGCTTGCACTATGCTCTACATGGACTTATTTTGATTTAGAAATAAATTTTCTGGTATTTTGTTTCTCAAATAACGGCTACCTGTGATATATGATATATAATGTGTGAAGAATTTCTTAAATAAGAAAATGTGCCCTATCTGTCAGGTTACTGTGGTAAAAAGGGATCTAAAGTATATCAAGTTGCCTTTCTATGGCACCATAAGTTACTCTAAGAGAAGTCGACTGAGGAAGTTTTTACAACTTTGTTATCCTAAAATAGACTTTAGGCTAATTTTTGTTAACACCAAAACCATTGGATGTTACTTTATATATAAAGATAGTGTACCTATTCCCTTGGGCATATCATTTAAAACTGGCCTTCCATAAATGAAGCAAGCCTTTATCAAAAATTAGGAATCACTGTTATGAGAGTGGTCATTGTTTACATGAATCCAACTTTAACTTTTTGTACTCTTGCGTGAACGGCCAGTCTGACCCGCGAATTATGGAGTCTTTATATATCAGGGAGCTGTGGCCTTTGCTAAACAATAAAGCGTTAGCTATTCAATTGTATACTATGTAAATTTTTCAACAAGTTGTTGTTCTGCGCAAGTTTCGTTGGCGCCCATTATATTCATAAATTTTTTAGTTTCCTTTGTTTTTCGTTTTTTGTGCTCTCTTTTTTTAAGTAGACTGGGATTTAATTATCTGTTTAATCGTCATACTGAATATAACAAATGGTTGTCTATTCTTTTATAATATTTGGGTTTCTTTATAATGGTCACTAGGAAATATGATAATGATTGATTTAATTAGTCTTGCATAAAATCTGTCTATCTTTAGAATTTAAATTATGATTTTTTTTAGTCCTAATTGTCCATGGTCAATGTTAATA
>NC_091153.1:31617874-31725472 GCF_040958095.1 Procambarus clarkii
CGGCGACGACCATGAGCACCCTACTAAGCACCCCCCTTGATAAACCTAACAACCCTCCAAAACGACCACTGTCTAACAAGACCCATAACAATGGTAGAGATGAGAGGGGTCATTAATTTAAGAGCATCCGAGATAAGACCCCAGGACCATCGGAGATCAAAGCAAAACATATCAAATTCCTACCAGGCAATATCCTGCAACCCCTACTCAACCTATTCAATGCCATGCTGACATCTGACCACATTCCCGTAGCTTTAAAATCGGCCAAGATGATATTCATCCCCAAACCCAAGAAAGACCCGCACCAGCCTGGCAACTACCGCCAAATCTCCCTCTTAGACACAATAGGCAAGTGTTTTGAAAAAAACATGTCCAACCGTCTCAACTATTATATGGAGTACAACAATCTCTTCACAGAAAAACAGTTTGGCTTTCGAGCACAACAGCCAACCCAGCACGCAATAAACATCATCTACGATGCTGTAAGCTCAATTCGTCAGCAAAAACAGGTAACCCTGATTGTGACGAGATACGTACACAAGGCCTTCGACAGCCTATGATACGATGGCCTGTTGTATAAATTAGCAGACTTACCAGCCCAAAACTGGACCCTCTTCAAGCTGATCAGAAATTTCCTAAAGAACAGGCAAGTTACTCCATGTTTCAAGGCGAAAGAGGCAGCAGCCTTCACCCCTACAGCCGGAGTCCCCTAAGGGTCGTGCCTGAGCCCGGTCTTCTTTAACATTTTCGTAAATGACCTGCCCCAACCAGAGTACAGGGACACCATCATAGTCCAATTTGCTGATAATATAACAAATGTAATAACATCTAACACAAGCAGCCAAATAGCCAAATACACAACTGTAGCCCGTCAGGCGAACCCATAGCCATCTCAAACTCCAAGACAGTGCATGGTTACAACATCAACAGGCTACTCAACTCCACCCAGTACGTCTCCCAGAAGACAGCGATGGCTAGGGGTTCCGTATCGGGGGCTCCTCCGCTTCAGGCAAGCCCCATCCTACATCAAGCTCCACCTGTACCGAATGATCATAAAGCCTAGCCTGTAGTACCCTTATGTCCCCCTGAACCTTACCAACAAAACCAACACGATGAAGATCCAACGGGTCCAAAATAAAGCACTTCGCTTTGCGGCAGGCCTGTCGCTGATGGACAGGGTAAGAACAGACCAAATCCATGAGACTCTCAACATGATGCCAGTGAACACGAGACTGTTATCTGGCCAGAAGGCAGCTGTACCGCTTGAAGCACATGTATGTCCCAGATCCCGAAGATCCCTACGAAGCAGTAAACACCACCAGCGACTACGAGATCCATGAACCACCACACAGAACCAGAAGAATCGCTCTCCAACAAAAAGTGATCAGACACATCCATGATCAGGCCTTCCTAAGACCTCAAATCCTCAGTGGTCTGCCAGACGACCCAGATGAGTGGCCAATCCCGGACTCGATTTATACCTGATAAAGAATAAAGAATAAAGAATTAAAATAACAAAAACAAAAACAAAAAAACACTTTTTTGTGCTACCAGAAGATAAACTACCCTGAAGTGGCTTCCTTCAGCCAACTCCATCAGCTCTAAGGCTTCCAGACACCAGCTAGGACACAAACATTAGGTACCCAGCCAAGGTACTGACAATCTAACATACCACATACCCAAACAAATGACATATACACATATGCCAACTCATGTTGAACAGGCCATCGAACTTTCAAACCTCCTCTCTCTCTCTCTCTCTCTACACCCGCATCCTCTTCCAGAATTTCACCTCCCCATCCCTCTACCTCCCCCACCCTTTCCAAACCATTTGACATCAAAGTCAAAGCGAAAGTGAGTCAAGTGAACGTGTCCACTTGGAGGACAAGATGGCCTTAGGCTTCAAGGATATATTTAATATCCTCGTGGCAGTCTTTTAGTCCCTAACATCAGCTGCAACATGGTGCAAGAGAACTGTGCCAACATTGGCATTTAACCGAGCATTTTTGGAGACCCGAACAGGGGGTCTCCCCAATGCAGGATAAAGTGGCTAAGCGGGCAGCTGCATCCTGAGAAGGAGCAGCGACGACACGTGTACCAAGACGGGTAGGTTTAAAAGTAACAGAGAAATCTACCGAATCAACAAGGTGTTTATGGAGGGGGAGAAATCGACAGGAGGTGTAGAATCCAGATGGTGGAGATCAAAGTATTTAGCCCACGAAGCATGACCAAACAAGGCGTGGGATGTTTTATTATGGGAAGGGATAAAGCGAGTGCGGCTGTGGCGAGGACGGCATTGAGACCCCTAGAGAGAGGGATTAAAAGGTGCAGTAGTCACAATGAGAGACTGAACCATGCCAGGGGAACGAGGTGGTCACCACTGGGGGCTTGGGACTGAACCCTACCACAGAGGAGGGAGGGGAGCAGAAGAGGATAGTCAGGAGGGTCAAAGGAGGAGCTTGGTCTGGGCCTAATGTAGCGGGGCTACAGAGCCCGGTATTCCAACACAGTCCAATGCGGGGGATTGATCGCCCACCCCACGAGCCTGAGAAGTCATAATAGTAACAGTATTCAGCGCCATGAAAACGAGGAGGTAATACTTTCATTCGCGAATGAGACCCCATACAAACCATGTAGCCCCAGTTAGAGGATAGGACACTCAACAAGAGAAAGGCTGGGCTCCTCCAGGGGTGCGTCGTGAGTATATGCCCCACAATCACCACCTTAAGAACCGTCAGTCCGTCGAGATCGGGTTTAGCGACGAAAGGAGGAATGACAATAATAGAGTCCCCTTGCCCGCGACGTTGGGTACCACAGTTCTCCGGGTAAGAGAGTATGCCTCCCCCAAACACCATGGCGTCAAAACAGTTGTCCGAAAAAATAAGCAAGATTGGCAAAAGGTCGGCGGGAAATGACAATTAGAAAGGAGAAGAAATATGAAACATAAGGAAAAGGAAAAGACTTCCGGCATTATTTGTGAAGACAGCAGCAGGAGCCTAAGGCTTCAAGAGGATAGAGAACTGTCCCATGGAGCATCACACTCCGGCAGCCGCCCACCAAGCCCCCTCATGACGACAACGGGCCGGAAAGAGAGGGGGATGAGCATTCGAAAAGTTATGGGTTTTAGTTAAGAAGTAAACATTTTAATTAAACAAGAAGTTCGTATTGCCAATCGTGTTTTTTTCATCTTGAAATATATAATGTTATATATATTTTTGTTAATGATTAATTTTGTCACCTCTCTGCCAGTGCCAGCAGACAATGGTGTGAGGGTGTACAGGCGGCATCTGTACAGCAAAAGAGGGGAATCAAGTATCCAACTTGTCCACAAAGTCAACATCAGCTCAACCGACCTCCCCTGGAACGACCTCTTCCAAGGTAAGCTCTCCATATCAGAAACAAATATAATCTGAACTTATGTTTGACTTTTAAATTTAACGTATCTTGAAGGTTAAGAAGGCTCCAGACTAACCGGAATCAGCTGTCATAAAAATATATTACAAGAATGCCTTCCAGAATGTTAAAATATACTTCCAAAACAAATGTAAACCAGTATGTAATAAACCGCTCAAACCAGACGGAAAATGGCAAAAAATATTAATTTTACGATAAGTGCACCAAGCATTGTACCACTCTAGACTATTGGAGAGAAATGCCCAAATTTTAAGTTCCGTAAAAGATATACCGACTTTATATACTTTTAAGAAGGATGTCTACATTTTCTGGAACCCATTCCCAATCAGTGTTAAATTAATGATGTACCAGAATTTATTTAAGTAGAAATAATTGAACTACATGTGATTTTGTTTAGTGAGAAAGGTTCTTGTATATAGATGTTTGCATATTTTATTAATCTACTAGCAGTACCCGGCCACGCGTTGCTGTGGCTCAGAAACGCATGTGCGTTGCTGAGCCACAGCAACCTTCCCTGTCCTCCAGTCCTCCCCACCATTCTCTCCTCAGCCTCCCAACCATTCCCCACTTCACTGTCCTCTCGTCCTCGCTACCATTCCCTACTCCACCATCCCCTCTTTTTTTCAGCGATATTCCTGTGTGGGCCCTAAGCCTCTGGCTGGCCCACTAAGTGATACTTGTTTCTGTTTTACTCGGGCGGAGTATGAGTATTTATGATTCGTATGGTTGCTGTATTAAGATTTTGCCATATGTGTTTAACAACTTCTTCTGCTCTGTTGAATCTAAGTTGAAATCTTAATGGGTTTGTAACTGTGCACTGTGTTAGAAAATGTTCCAGTGGTTTGTCAGGCATTTCTCCACAGTGCTGACATTTCCTCTCATCTTCCAGAACCTGTAAGCCTATTTCCCATACACGTGGGTATTAAAGCCTGATGCGATGTAAGTGTACTTCTGTTGATCTGCTGCTCCTTTTCATCAAACTAAGTGGTTCGTAGTTGGTTGAATTCTTGTACCAACCCGCAGATCTTGATGTTGCACCTGCTGTGTTGTGGTTTACTGTACATCTTTTGTATTGTTCTGTTTCTAATTACTTTCTTAATCTGTGATTGACTCTGTGGTATGTAAATGTCTACATTTCTTCTCTTAGTTGCAAGTTTTGCAGTTTCGTCTGCAACGTCATTTCCTATTATTCTTACATGACTTGGAACCCAGTTGATAAGTACACGTCGGCCTTGTCGTTTGAGTGTTTGAATTAATGATATGATATTTGAGTTCAGATCCACCATCCCCTCTTCCTTCCCACCATGCCCCACTCCCCTTTCCCTTTGTCCTCCCCACTATTCTCCATTCCGCTATACCGACGTCCCCACCATCCCAAACTTCTCTGTCCCCTCGTCGTTCCCCACCATTACCCTTCCCTTGTCCCCTCATCCTCCCCCACCATCTCTCACTTCCGTCCCCTGGTCACCCCCACCATTCCCCATTCCCTCGTCCGATGCCATTCCAAATGGTCTGATGTTCCCATCAGAAAATTGGGAACATCAAGTGATCTGATGTTCCCCACTATTGAAATATAAGAAAAACATTTAAAAAAATAAATGAAATATGAAAAAATAAAAAAAATAAACTATACTCACGAAATGAACGGTAAGGTAAACAACACAGCTCAATTCCAACACAATATCACACAAAATAATTAAATCAAAATGAAAATGAATAAAAATCAATGAAAATTCAATTTATCAATGCAATCAGAAATATTGAAATGGAATTGTAACGTGTTTAGTATAGCATGTGTCTTGCTCGTACATGCAACAGATGGCGCTGTTTGTCAAGAAAAGCATAGTTTTACCTGTCACAGGTCTGGCATCTATACTTATATTTACGAAATGAACGGTATGGTAAACAACACAGCTCAGTTCCAATACAATGTCACACAAAATAATTCAATAAAAATAAAATAAATCAAAATTTATGAAAATAAAATTCATCAATGCAATCGGAAACATTGAAATGGAATTCGTGACATATTTAGTACAGCGTGAATATTGCTATTGTGTGCAACAGACGGCACTGTTTTTCAAAAACGCATATTTTTACCTGCCATAGGGGGTGGCATCTATATAGTAGGTATACAAAAAGACGCGCTTATTTGAATGCAACGTTGTGTCAAAATTTCAAAGCAATCGGTGAAGAAATTGCGGAGATTACAGTGTGTGTTGCTCTTACGTCCAACAGATAGTGCTGTTTTACAAAAAAAAAGCATGTTTTTTTCTTGTCACAGGTGAGGCATGTATATAGTAGATATATAAAAAGACGAGCCTATTCGAATGCAACATTGTGTCAAAATTTCAAAGCAATCACTAAAGAGGTTTCGAAGATTTCCCTCACATGAAAAACACAATTTTTCAGAAAAAGCATGTTTTTTTTACCGTCACAGACGTGACATCTATATAGTATGTATATAAAAACCTGGCCGGATGCGAATGGAACATTGTGTGAAAATTTCAAAGCGATCGGTGAAGAACTTTCGGAGATTAGCGATTTTGAACAAATGAACATTTCCATTTTTACTTATATAGATTAACGGTATGGTAAACAACACAGCTCAGTTCCAACACAATGTCACGCAAAAAAATTCAATAAAAAATAAAAAAAATCGAAATCTATGAAAATTAAATTTATCAATGCAATCGGAAACATTGAAATGGAATTCGTGACATATTTAGTATAGCGTGAATATTGCTATTATGTGCAACAGATGGCGCCTTTTTCAAAAACGCATCTTTTTACCTGTCACAGGGGGAGGCATCTACATAGTAGGTATATAAAAAGAAGCGCTTATTCGAATGCAACATTGTGTCAAAATTTCAAAGCAATCGGGGAAGAACTTTCGGAGATTTCCCTCACATGAAAAACACTGTTTTTCAGAAAAAGCATGTTTTTTTACCGTCTCAGACTTTACATCTATATAGTATGTATTTAAAAACTTGTCCGGATGCAAATGGAACATTGTGTGAAAATTTTAAAGCAATCGGTTAAGAACTTACGGAGATTAGCGATTTTGAACAAACAAACATTTCCATTTTTATTTATATAGATAAAAAACACGCGCCTATTCAAATGCAACGTTGTGTCAAAATTTGAAAGCAATCTGTAAAGAGGTTTCGAAGATTTATCTCACATGAAAATAACATGAAAAACACATTTTTTTTTTTTTAAAAAGCATGTTTCTTCCGTGACAGACGTGACATAAATATAGTATGGATATGTTCGTTTGTTCAAAATCGCTAATCTCCGAAATTTCTTCACAGATTGCTTTGAAATTTTCACACAATGTTCTATTCATATCGGAGAAGGCTTTTATATACATACTATATTGTTGTCACGTCTGACACGGAAAAAACATGCTTTTTGTTTAAAAACTCATGTTATTTTTACGTGAGAGAAATCTTCGAAACCTCTTTACAGATTGCTTTGAAATTTTGACACAACGTTGCATTTGAATAGGCGCCTGTTTTTTATACCTACAATATACATGCCTCACCTGTGACCGGAAAAAAATGCCTTTTTTGAAGAACAGCGCCATCTGTTGGATGTAAGAGCAATTACACGCTGTAATCTCCCAAAGCTCTTCACCGATTGCTTTGAAGTTCTGACGCAACATTCCATTCGAATATGCGCATTTTTATATACCTACTATATTGATGCTGATCAACCAGGGTGTGACTCATACGTCAGGCTGCGAGCAGCCGCGTCTAACAGCCTGGTTGATCAGTCCAGCAAGAGGACTGGTCAACGACCGGGCCGCGGGGACACTAAGCCCCGGAAGCACCTCAAGGTATGCTACACCTGTGACAGGTAAAAACATTTTTTTTTTTAAGTGCCATCTAATGCATGTAATAGCAACACAAATGATAAACTAAATGTGTTATGAATTTCATTTCAATGTTTCCAATTCATTGATAAATTGAATTTTAATAGATTTCCTTTTTTTTAATTTTGATTTATTTATTGTGTGATATTGTGTTGGAATTGAGCTGTGTTTTTTACCATACCATTCATTTCATAAATAATGAATGCCACATCTGTGACAGGTAAAACTATTTTTTTTAAGAAACAGCGCCATCTGTTGCACGTAAGAGTCATACACACTATACAAAATATGTTACAATTTTATTTCAATGTTTCTGATTGCATTGACATACTAAATTTTCATATATTTTGATTTATTTTCATTTTCATTTTATAATTTTGTGTGACATTGCATTGGAATTGAGCTGTGTTGTTTACCATACCATTTATTTCGTGAGTATAAGTATAGGTGCCACACCTGTGACAGGTAAAAACATTTTTTTTTTTTAAACAGCGCCATCTGTTGCACATTAGAGCAACTCACGCTATTGTAAATATGTTACGATTCCATTTCAATGTTTCCAATTTCTTTGATATATTGAATTTTCATAGATTTTGAATTCTTTTCAGTTGGATTTAATAATATTATGCGACATTGTGTTGGAATTGAGCTTCGTTGTTTACCATACATATGGTAATGTATGGTAAATAACTCATACATATCCACTCATTTCGTGAGTATAGTTTATTATTTTATTTTATCATTTTTTTCATTTCGCTTTTTAATTGTTGTTCTTATATTTCAGTGATGGGAACATCAGATCATTTGATGTTCCCAATTTTCTGATGGGAGCATCTGATAATTTAGGAATGCATCGGACGAGGGAATGGGGAAGGTGGGGAGGACGACTGGAGTGGAAGGGATCGTATTGAGGTCGACGGGATAGAGGAGGGGGTAATAGTGGGGAGGACGAGGGGATGGGTTAGTTGAGGATGGTGGGGACGAGAGGACAGGGGAATGGAGAAAGGTGGGATGGACAAGGGGGACACGAGAGTGGGGGATGGTGCAGAGGACGAGGTGATGGGGGAGTGGGAGATAGTGGAGAGGAAGAGAGGACATTGGAGTGGGGAATGGTTAAGAGAACGAAAGGATGGTGGGGAGGACATAGGGATGGAGGAGGGAGGAAATGGCGGGGTGGACGAGGGGATGGGGAAGTGGGGAATGGATGGGAGGACGAAGGGACAGGGGAGTAGGGAATGGTTGGGAAGACGATGGGATGGGGGAGGGGGAATGATGAGGAGGACTGGGAGACAGGGAAAGGTTGCAGTGACTTAGCCACAGCAACGTGTGGCCGGGTACAGCTAGTACTAAATATGTTACAGTTTCATTTCAATGTTTCTGATTGCATTGATAAATTGAATTAACTATTTTTCTTACATTTCAGTGATGGGAACATCAGACCATTTGGGAAGGCATCGGGCGAGGGAGAGGGGAATGGTGGGGATGACGAGGGGACGGAAGTTAAAGATGGTGGGGAGGACAAGGGGACAAGGGAGGGGGTAATGGTGGGGAAGGACGAGGGGACAGGGGTGTTTGGGATGTTGGGGACGAGGGGATGGGGGAATAGTGAATGGTGTGGAGGACAAAAGGACAGGGGAGTGGTGCATGGTGGGAAAGAAGAGGGGTTTTTGGAGTGGGGAATGGTGGGGAGGACGAGGGACGGTGGAATGGGGAATGGTTGGGAGGCCGAAGAGATGGGTGAGGGGGAAATGGTGGGAAGGACTGGGGAACAGGGAAGGTTGCTGTGGCTCAGCAACGCACATGCGTTGCTGACCCACAGCAACGCATGGCTGGGTACTGCTAGTATATTTTAAAACCATTAAACCACTATCAAGTATTTCTCATTAAAGACTATGTTCAAATTAGGAAGGACATATGTCTGAACAGCTCTCTATAATGAACATTTAAAATCTCTGCTTCGTTCTCAACTTACTATGCAAATCAACGTACACTCTATAACTCATTATAAATGAGTAAAATGCAGGGTTTGCAGCCCTAATTGGGACTCAGGCAAAGGATTACTACAATAAAGAGATCTGGATAACCCAGGTTGCATTGCTTTTTACCGTGTCGTTGTGTAGTGGTCTATGACGCTAGCTTTGGAGTACCAAGTGAGCAGGTCCTCGTTATGGCTCTTACCGATTTTCTCATTGATACATCACGTCAATGTGATAAAAAGTTCTTTCTCAATGAGAGAGAAAATTTTCTTTGAAAAATTTAAAACCACTTTGTCAGGGTCAACCGAATTAAATGTAGGTATACCCAAGTTCCACATTTTTTCCCGTGAGTAACTCACACTTCTCAACACTTTAATCATTATAATTATCATATTTACACTTTAAAGACACAAAATCGACCAAGGAAATTAAGATCTTGAATTTCTCCTAGTTTACACGCAATTCAGTTTTCAACTTATACCTGCATTTAATTCAGTTGACCATGACAAGGGGATTTCTTTATTTTTCATAACAAAATTTGTATCCCATTGAGAAGGAACATCTCTCATTGGGGTTAGACTTTGGATTGACGTGATAATAAACTAAATTTGTAAATCACTTTTTAGGTTTTGAACGCTTATGCAATATATTAAAAATATGTACCTTGAGAACTGGTACAAATTATAGTTGGACTAATATTGTTCACACTGTTTCTTCCTTAGCACACGAGGTCTTTAATGACTTTGATGAATATAAATCTACATTCACTCCTCTTGATAGAAGGAAATTAGACTGTATTAAAAGTTTGAAGAATGATAGGAGTATATATATTACTAGGCCGGATAAAGGTAGAGGTGTAGTGATTTTGGATAAGTTAGATTATGTGAATGAAGTTGAAAAATTGTTAGAAGACCGCTCTAAATTTATGTTAGTTAGCATTGACCCCGTTTCATATATATTAAAATGTGAAGAAAAACTGTATAGAGTTGTAAGAAGTCTGTAAGACGTTTTCTTTAATTATATAAAAAATACTTGCAACTGGCTCTTAAGCCAGGCATTTTATATGGGTTACCGAAGGTTCAGAATAAATGGTATATCTATTCGTCCTATTTTGTCACTGATTGGTATTTTTAATTACAAACTGGCAAAGTTTCTAGTTCCATTATTAGAACCATTAACTTGTAATTACTTTACGGTTAGAAACTCAGGGATTTTGAGAAGGAACTTACTTCGTTGAATTTTGATTTCTCTACTATAATGGCTAGTTTTGATGTAGAATCACTCTTCATTAATATTTCTCTGTTGGAAACTTTTGACATTTGTGTAAATCAGTTATTTGCTGACACTAATTTAGTGTCAGGATTTTGTAGTAAGATATTTTGACGGTTGTTAGAGTTGGCAGGTAAAGACTCCGTCATTATGTTTAATATTTAATATTATAAACAAATTGATGGAGTAGCAATGGGTTCTCCATTAGGCCCCGCACTTGATAATGCTTTTTTTTTTGAGCTTTCGTGAGAGAAATTGGCTTGATAAATATCCTCTGAACTTTAAGCCAGTCATGTTCAGATATGTGGATGGCACTTTTTTGTTATTCAAGGACCAATCTCATGTTGAGAAATTTAGAGAGTATCTTAATTCACAACACTGTAATATACGTATCACTGCCGAGTGTGAAAGGGATAATTCGTTGTCGTTTCTGGACGTCAGAGTGAATAACCTTAATAGTTTTAACACTAATGTTTATAGAAAACCAACTTTTACTGGATTAGGCTTAATTTTTAATTCTTTTGTTCCAGATATTTTTTAAGAAAAATTCAATTAATACTCTTCTGAAGAGTCTTTGTTTTACGTTCAAATTGGTCTAACTTTTATCAAGAAATTAATTTCCTTTTGATTCTTTTTTTCAAATAATGTTAACACTGCTCATATGGTATATACTTTTATAAGGAATTTCTTAAATAAGAAGTTTCACCCTTCTTGTAGAATTACTACATTAGAAAGAGATATTAAATATATAAAATTACCCTTTTATGGCACCATTAGTTTTTCTGTAAGAAATCGATTGAGGAAACGTGTACAGCATTGTTATCCTCAAGGTGACTTTAGATTTATATTTGTCAATACAAATACCATAGGCTCTTATCTAAAATTTAAAGATAAAGTACGCAGACACCTGTTGTGTCTGCGTACTCCACAGCATTTCTGGCGACGTGCTACCTTCCCCAATCACCATAAAATCACCTAGCCTACAATAATGTTGTCGAGGGTTAGGGAAAAGTCAATAAAAAATCAATAGTTTACTGGGGCATATCTAAGCAGAACAACGTAATAATTGTATTAGATATATCAAACTGTTCATCAAGAGCAATATAAAACTATAGCTTTTATCAAAGCTCCTCGGGTTCATCATAATAGTGCTAGGTATAGCATCAATTAATGAACTAACTGACACTAGGCCCCCATCCCTGAGCAGTGGTACACTAGTTCCTAGTATGTTCAAGGTCATGAATACGGTATGGAGGTGACACATAATCAATTAAGTTAGGGAAAAGTCAGTCTCAGTTAGGACCCTCAAAATCACAATAAAGTCCTCAAGGTACCCAGCACTCTACATCCAATGATGGATGGGCAAAGGTGCGCCCTACTGATTCATAAAACTGCTAATACAAAATAAAGTCACTTACCACCTGTTTCCACAATGCTCCCCAAAAAAGAAGAACACCTTGGTTAGTTGTGATTCATCACCATACAGTACCATCAATTTGCATCAATATGAATTCAGGGTCCGTAGACCAACAATTACGCCAACAGAAAGGGAATCGGACCGTGTACGTCCGACCTCCAGCAATGACCTCAGACCAGTGAGGCGAAAGCGCCGGACGCCGTGCGGTAACCCACTGGAACCAACTCTGTGAACTAACCGTCAGTCTTTTCAAAGTTTATTACTCATATCACAATATTTTATAAGTCAATGCACAGAACTATTACGCACTAATACGAGCATACGCAGAACTAGTGAGTAACAAGATATACAACTCATAATATAACATGTTTTGAGCATATAGGCACACAATTAATAATAGAATGATAATCAAAAGGTATAACAGATAATTCCAATCTACTAGACTTGATAATATTTAATTTTAATCTCGCCAGGCAAGGAAAGGGGGAGGAGTAGGGGGTAAGGGAGGATTCTAAATATTTTTGCAACGTCAACCGTTACCACTCTTCCCTAATACAATATTCATCAGTACATAGTTATACCATAATACAAGAAAAGTATACTATAACAACATACTCTCAAATCTCTGTCAATGGGTATATATATTCACAATACAAGTAAAGCAATATTAATCAACCAATAATAGCCTATTATACTTGACATCATATTATTAGATATATATATTAATACATACGCCAGTGATACATTAGTCATGTAAATATACATAGCACATACAGTGATACAGAAGTCATGTCATATACAATAATACATGAGACTTGATTGTGTATACACATAATAGTATATTAAAATAATAGTGATACTAGGCTTCACTGCCTTTCTCACACTAAGGTATGATCACAGCATACACTACTCATACTGGTGTATGTGGGGTTATACACTACTCCCCCGTGTGCTCCTGTATCGTAAATATGTATACTTGTTCCAATTGTAATGCTGAATACATCGGAAGCTCCATTCGGAACATTAAGATTAGGATACTGGACCACCGGAGAGTATCATTTAGGACTGGATTACTATTGTCAAAACCAGCATTCTCGGAGATTAGAAATCCTTATAATGAATTGAATCATTTTCTGCTGGAATCCGATTTTAAAATTTGAGACACTTGCATCAATGGCCAGTCGGATTTTAGAATAATGGAATCCTTATATATCAGGGAGCTGTTGCCTCTGATAAATAACAACGTTTCAGCTTCAGTTCCTTAACCGATTATCTGCCTCTGTTATCCTTTACACCACCACCCACGGGATGGGTATGGGGTGCATAATAAAGAAAGAAATTGACTTGAATTGGAATCAGTTTTGTCTAATATTTATGTTTCTCACAATTATTTCGTTACTATTCTATAAATATTTTTAATTGCTTGTGTTTTATATAAAATTTCTGAAAGTGTGTAATTATTATTATAATTTTTTAATTAGTTTTGAGTATCTACTTCGTATTTATAAAATTTATCTTTGTTTGATTCCTTCACGTAGTGTTGTTTTATATCTCTTGTCTTCTGAGAGGTATTTTTGTTTAGTACGCGTTCATTATCTGTTGCTTATTATGACCTGTATTTTTTTGTTACATCTGATGAACAATACGAGAAATATTAATGGAAATTACTTAAAAATAAAGAAGATTTTTAACAAGTTGTTTGTAATTGGTTTACTTATTCATTTTGAAATTAAGATTCCCGAAGGAAACATCTATCATTCATATATAAATTATATGTATATATATATATATATATATATATACATATATATATTATTAAATATGACCGAAAAAGTAAGATTAATAATTCTAACACGAATTTTCTCAATCTTTCGTACATTTCGTTTCACTGTTGGAGGTAAATCAAAAATCAATTCTCCAAAATTCATTTTTATTTCTAGTCTGACACGACACGAGCGCGTTTCGTAAAACTTATTACATTTTCAAAGACTTTAGTTCACAAATACACAACTGAATAGAACTTACGCATCTCCGATTTTATATCTACATTTGAGTGAGGTGGAAGGGGTGATGTGACATTAACACAAGACAGAACAAGATGTGGTATTAATAGGGTATTAATTTCATCAACACAAGACAGAACACGAAACAATGGATATTGAATAGAAGTGTTTGTAGAAAGCCTATTGGTCCATATTTCTTGATGCTTCTATATTGGAGCGGATTCTTGAGGTGGGTAGAATATAGTTGTGCAATAATTGGCTGTTGATTGCTGGTGTTGACTTCTTGATGTGTAGTGCCTCGCAAACGTCAAGCCGCCTGCTATCGCTGTATCTATCGATGATTTCTGTGTTGTTTACTAGGATTTCTCTGGCGATGGTTTGGTTGTGGGAAGAGATTATATGTTCCTTAATGGAGCCCTGTTGCTTATGCATCGTTAAACGCCTAGAAAGAGATGTTGTTGTCTTGCCTATATAATGGGTTTTTTGGAGCTTACAGTCCCCAAGAGGGCATTTGAAGGCATAGACGACGTTAGTCTCTTTTAAAGCGTTCTGTTTTGTGTCTGGAGACTTTCTCATGAGTAGTCTGGCCGTTTTTCTGGTTTTATAGTAAATCGTCAGTTGTATCCTCTGATTTTTGTCTGAAGGGATAACGTTTCTATTAACAATATCTTTCAGGACCCTTTCCTCCGTTTTATGAGCTGTGGAAAAGAAGTTCCTGTAAAATAGTCTAATAGGGGGTATAGGTGTTGTGTTAGTTGTCTCTTCAGAGGTTGCATGGCTTTTCACTTTCCTTCTTATGATGTCTTCGACGAAACCATTGGAGAAGCCGTTATTGACTAGGACCTGCCTTACCCTACAGAGTTCTTCGTCGACTTGCTTCCATTCTGAGCTGTGGCTGAGAGCACGGTCGACATATGCGTTAACAACACTCCTCTTGTACCTGTCTGGGCAGTCGCTGTTGGCATTTAGGCGCATTCCTATGTTTGTTTCCTTAGTGTAGAAATCTACACTAAGGAAACATTATTACACATTATTAGTGTAGAAATCTACACTAAGGAAACGAACCTAGCCAACCCTACCTAACCTAACCTAACCTATCTTTATTAATTAGGTTACGTTAGGTAGCCGAAAAGGTTAGGTTAGGTTAGGTTAGGTAGGTTAGGTAGTCGAAAAAACATTAGTTCATGAAAACTTGGCTTATTAGGCAAATCGGGCCTTGCATAGTAGGCTGAGAAGTGCGTTCTGGCTACTAGGTACTACATATATATATATATATATATATATATATATATATATATATATATATATATATATATATATATATATATATGTATATATATATATATATATATATATATATATATATATATATATATATATATATATATATATATATATATATATGTATATATATATATATATATATATATATATATATATATATATATATATATATATATATATATATATAATCATTTCACAAAATCTAATAAAAAAATGTATTCAATATGTGAGACGACAGTTTTATATCATTGACACAGAAAAAACTCTCAAACACCTGTGTATGGAGGACTGGTGTTAATGCCGGCACTTGCCCCGAATAACCATTAGTCCTTATTCTGATTCGAAAACATTAGAGCATTATTAAAAATCAAAATAAAACCATATATTTTAGTTTTTAAATTCTATTCACAATGTATCCAACCTCGACAGAGAGCTTTCAAGATTTTATGAATCACAAGATAAGAATAGCAACAGCAGCGGAAGTGTCACCGTACATTCTCTACCAGCGGGTGAGCGAGGCCCCGGGAACAGCCGTCCTGCTGAGAGACTCCCTTGATGCCCGGCTCATCCACACCTTCGCTGACAAGCTCAACTTCACGTAAGATTCTATTTTCTCTGTAAAATTTGAGGTTGTGGATAAATTATTTCTAACATGATGTGTATGCACACACACACACACACACAGGATCTAGCGGGTCTGGTAGCTGACTGGACAGCGCGCAGGACTCGTAATCCTCTGGCCCGGGTTCGATTCCCGGACTAGGCAAGAAAAATGAGCAAAGTTTCTTTCACCCTGATGCCCATGTTACCTAGCAGTAAAGAGGTCCCTAGGAGTTAGACACCTGTTACTTAACTGCTTCCTGGGGTGTGTGTGTGTGTGAATAAACTAGTAGTTAGTAACAGTTGATTGACAGTTGAGAGGCGGGCCGAAAGAGCAGAGCTCAACCTCCGCAAGCACACCTAGGTGAATACAGGAGGAGAAGGCGGAGTGGCCTTACTGATAAGAAAAGAATAGAGTTTCGAAACGACGGTTATCCCAGGCTGCGAGGGGTTCAGAGACTACATTACAGGAGTCATGACAATGGGAGGACTGAGAGTAATAGTAGCAGTGATTCAGTGAGCAGTGAGGGGTTCAGATACTACATTACTGGCACCATGACAATGGGAGGACTGAGAGTAATAGTAACAGTGATATATAGAACCCTCCACCAAACGACAGAAGACCCAGGCATCAGTATGACAGAAATAACATGTCAGTCAACACTATAATTGAGAGAACAGCCACTGCTGCCTGGAGAAATAGAGTCCACCTGCTCAACATGGGGGACTTCAATCGTGGAAAGATAGACTGGGAAAACGAGGAACCACACGGAGGTGAGGGAACATAGAGAGGAAAACTGTTGGAAGTGGTGACAAGGAACTGTTTAAATCAGCATGTCAGGAAACCCACAAGAATGAGAGGCAACGATGAACCAGCGAGACTCGACCTAGTCTTCAGTTTGAACGACTTTAACATAAGGGAAATCGGTTTTGAGGCCCCCTGTGGGAATGAGCGATCACAGCATACCGATGTTTGAGTATCTGGTCGAAGAGGGGTTAATGTACTCAAGGAAGGGCCCAGAAAAAAAATTGCTGGTATTCCGAAAGGGAAAATTTGAGAAGATAAGAAAATTCCTAACAGATATAACTTGGAAGGAAAAACGGCCCAAGGCATGCTGGATTACATTACGCAGAAGTGTAAGGAGGCAGCAGACAAGTTCGTCCCAGTCCAAAAAAGGAAAGAAATGAAATGTAGACTAAAATTCATGGTTTAATCAGAGATGTAAGCTAGCAAAGCAAATAAGTAAAATGACGTGGACAAAATGCAGAAATAATAGGACACTAGTGAGCAGAGAAAGATTCCAGAGCGCCAGGAATGAATACGTCAGGGAGAGAAGAGGGGCAGAAAGATAATATGAGAATGACATAGCAAGCAAGGCAAAGACTCAAGGAACTGAGTCTTTGCCTTGCAGGCTAGGCTATGCAGGCTAGGCTATGCAGGCTAGGCTATGCAGGCTATGCAGCAATTGCAGGCTATGCAGCAATTTAGGCTATGCAGCCTAAATTGCTGCATAGCCACATCAGAAGAAAAATATCAGTGAAGGAGCAAGTAATGAAACTGAGGATAGGAGCAGACGAATTCACTACAAACGACAAGGAGGTGTGCGAGGAACTCAATAAGAAATTTCAGGAAGTCTTCACAGTAAAGCAAGGGGAAGTCCCAAATACAGGCGGTTATCTTGAGATTTTGAGATGATTTCGGGGTCTTAGTGTCCCCACGGCCCCGTCCTCGACCAGGCCTCCACCCCTAGGAAGCAGCCCGTGACAGTTGACTAACACCCAGGTACCTATTTTACTGTTAGGTAACAGGGGCATAGGGTGAAAGAAACTCTGCCCATTGTTTCTCGCCAGCGCCCGGGATCGAACCCGGGACCACAGGATCACAAGTCCAGCGTGCTGTCCGCTCGGCCGACCGGCTCCCCCAGTCGGCCGAGTACCTTACCTTGAGGTTACCTTGAGGTGCTTCCGGGGCTTAGCGTCCCCGCGGCCCGGTCGTCGACCAGGCCTCCTGGTTGCCGGACTGATCAACCAGGCTGTTGGACGCGGCTGCTCGCAGCCTGACGTATGAGTCACAGCCTGGTTGATCATGAGGGAATGTAGAGTTGAGTTGAGTAGAGGGAAGATATAACCAAACACCACTAGATGAGTTTGTATTTACCAGTGAGGAAGCATCTGCTAGAGATGGAAGTGACAAAGGCTATAGGCCCAGATGGAATCTCACCATGGATACTGTGGGAAGGAGCTGAACCTCTGTGTCAGCCACTGGCCATGGAGTATAACAAATCACTGGTGACAGGTGAACTGGCAAAAACTTAGAAGACGGCTAATGTAGTCCCGATATTCAAGAAGGGTAATAAACAGGAGGCATTGAACTACAGGACAGTGTTCCAAACTTGCATACCATGCAAAGTAATGGAGAAGATTGTGCGAAAAAACTAGTGGAACATCTGGAGTGGAAGAACTTTGTATCAAAACATCAACATGGGTTCAGGAATGGCAGCTCATGCCTCACAGGATTGATTGAATTCTATGATCAGGAAACAAAAATCAGGTAAGAAAGAGAGGGCTGGGCAGACTGCATATTTTTGAATTGCCAGAAAGCCTTGGACACAATACCACATAAGAGACTGGTGCACAAATTGGAGATGCAGGCACGAGTGAAAGGTAAGGTACTCCACTGGATAAGGAAGTACCTAAGCAACAGAAGACAGCAAGTCACTGAGAGGGGGTGAGGTCTCGGAGTGGCAAAACGTCACAAATGGAGTCCCTCAGGGATGAGTTCTTTGACTTATACTGTTCCTGATATATGTAAATGATTTCCCAAAGGGAATAGACTCGTTCCTCTCAATGTCTGAGGACAAGGAAAAAATTATGAGGAGGATTAAAACGAAGGATGATAGTATGTAGCTTCAAGATGACCTAAACAAACTAAATGAATGGTCCAACAAATGGCTACTAAAGTTTAACCCAAGTAAATGTGAGGTAATGAAACTATGGGGACGAAATAGGGGGCCTGACACTGGATACAGAAAGGGAGATGAAGTTGTTCACGAAACGAACAAAGTGAAAGATCTAGGAGTTGATATCACGCCAAACCTGTCTCCTGAAACCCACATCAAAAGAATAACACTGGCTGCGTATGCGAGGCTGGCTAACATCAAAACTGCCATCAAAAACCTGTGTAAAGAATCTTTTTGAACCTTGTATAAACGTATCTAAAGCCAATCCTGTAGTATGCGGCCCCAGCATGGATCCCGTACCTTGTAAAGCTCAAGACAAAACTGGAAAAAGTTCAGAGGTATGCCACTAGGCTAGTCCCAGAACTAAGAGGCATGAGTTACGAGGAAAGGCTGCGTAAACTGCATCTCACGTCGCTGGAAGACAGAAGAGCCCGGGGAGACATGATCACCACATACAAGATTCTCAGGTAAGTTGATAGGGTAGACAAGGATGGATTATTTAAAACGAGTGTTACACGCACAAGGGGACACAGGTGGAAACTGAATACCCAAATGAGCCACAGAGACGTTAGAAAGATTTTTTTCAGTGTCAGAGTAGTTAATAAATGGAGTGCACTAGGAAGTGATGTGGTGGAGGCTGACTCCATACACAGTTTAAAATGTAGATATGATAGAGCCCAGTAGGCTCAGGAATCTGTACACCAGTTGATTGACAGGTGAGAGGCGGGACCAAAGAGCCAAAGCTCAACCACCGCATGCACAATTAGGTGAGTACACACACACACACAATCTACCTGTTGATTTACGGTTGAGAAGCGAGGCCAAAGAGCCAGAGCTCAACCCCCGCAAGCACAATTAGGTAATTACAATTAGGTAATTAGGTAAGTACACACACACACACACACACACACACACACACACACACACACACACACACACACACACACACACACACACACACACACACACACACACACACACACACACACACACACACACACACACACACACACACACACACACACACTCACACACTCACACACGCATCCTTTTTAGTCTGCCAAAGTTCATCCCACGCAAATGTAATAAAACTAGCCGGAAGAAACAGGAGGCCAGACACAGGATACCGAATGGGAGATGAAGTCCTTCATGAAACGGACAGAGAGAAAGTTCTAAGAGTTGATATCATGCCAAACCTGTTTTTTGAATCCCACATAAAAAGAAAAATTTCAGCGGCGTATGCAAGGCTCTTTAACATCAGGAGTGCCTTCAGGAACCTGTGGAAGGAATCTTTCAGATTCTTGTATACCATATATGTAAGACCAATCCTGGAGTATGCGGCCCCAGCATTGAGCCCGTACCTTGTCAAGCACAAGACTAGGTTGGAAAATGTTCAGAGGTATGCCACTAGGCTAGTCCCAGAAATAAGAGGCATGAGTTATGAGGAAAGGTTGCGTGAACTGCACCTCACGACGCTGGAATACAGGAGAACTCGGGGAGACAGGTGGAAATTGAATACCCAAATGAGCCACAGGGACGTTAGGAAGAACATTTTCATTGTCAGAGTAGTTAGCAGATGGAATGCATTAGGCAGTGATGTGGTGGAGGCTGACTCCATACACAATTTCAAATGTAGATTTGATAGAACCCAGTAGGCTCAGGAATCTGTACACTAGTTGGTTGACAGTCGACAGGCGGGACCAAAGAGCTAGAGCTCAACCCCTGCCAGCACAACTAGGTGAGTATACACACACACATATTCAAACTCTCTCTCTGCCATGGTTCCACCTTGCAAGAATCTCTATGATTGTTGTATCTTGGGAAAACGACAATCTCCGTGAATATTTGACTCTCATGGAGTCCCAAATATTCACTGAGGCCCTTACTCACCATTGGTCAACCCGAGAGTAGCGGAGTCCCTCGCGACACGTTCGTCTCACATACTGTTAGCTCTTCAGTCTTAAAAGCAACCACAGACTGTAGCCATAGCACGAACACAGATATAATTAATTAGGGTCATTATATTATTCTAACAGAAACAAAAACAAAAGTGGTAAAATGTTAAATGATATACAACATATCTCGTACCAGAGGTGTAACGGATTAATTATCATTAACCGCTAAAGAAAGTGAACCTCACAACAGATGAAGGAGACTGAATCAAGGAAATACGATAACGACGTGTAAGATTATCTTTGATCATGAAGCACATATGATCCCCAAGTCTAAGGAAGAATAACTTAAGTGCAGTGTACAAAACTGGCTGACGTACAATATACCCCTTGTAATTTGGACAAAGGAGCATTCCGAGTCACATGAAAAAATACAACCTATATGAGAACCTCCACCTGAAAAGACACAAAACAAAATTCGAAACAATAAAATGAAATACAACTAAGCTCCTTGTGAGATACGAGTAAGTTCTGAGGAAGTTGGACTTCACTCTCTTAGAAGAATTGGGCGGACGTGAAAACTTCATACACAATTCTAATTGAAATGCTTTGAACAATGAAAAATGACCAAAGACATTTCATTTGAACATTTTCAATTGAAAAAATTTTCTTGAAGAAAGAAAATGTCCAAAGCAGAACGTGGCGCGGCATAGATCGGGGTAGAAACCCAGATAATTCACACAAAAAAAGATGAAACTTTAATGTTAAAGTTGTATATAAGCAGAATAGGTAAGATGAAGAAGAGGGTAAAGTTATTTCAATAAACAAATTTAAATGTAAAAGTAAGTAGCTAGTAGATCAGTCTTTGTATTAAACTATAAAATGCAAACTACAAAATAATGAACAAATAGAGCAGGTTCAAACTGATATACGGTACTAACATTACAACCACAAATAATCCAACGAGATGTCAGGAAGAAATTCTTTAACATTAAAGTTGTAATCAAATGTAATGTGCTGCGAGAACAGATTGACAGTAAATTACGAAGAGACTTATAAGGAATAATAAGAATTGTATTAATTGAAGAGAAAACTATGAAGGTGGTTTTGTGTCCTAATGCTCAACCCTGTAACCACACTCCACACTCAATAGCATTATTTACAAATTAATCCATAATCAGATAAGCTCACATTAATCCGTAATTAAAACACAGCTTTAATATTGTGATCATTCATACTGAGGTTCCTAGCCAGTGTCATTTTGACCCACAGTTTCGATATCCACGAGTCTATCAACCGCACCTGGGGAGTGGAGACGAACGGCATCTTCACGGGATCGATCGGTCTTCTACAGCGGGAGGAAATGGACTTTTCCACTGTTACACTACCGACAGCAAATCGCCTTAACGTTGTAGAATTTTATAATATTTATAGTCCGGACACCTTTACAATAACCTCCCTGAAGCCGACGCTGCTACCAAAATATCTCTCTCTCATACGTCCATTTCAAGGTATAATTCTCTGTAATAATTTTTATGAATCAGTAAAAAGGGAGAGAGAGATGCTTCAGACGTGATGATGTAAGTGACAGCTCTAAACTTGCAGTTTCATTTTGAAAATCAGCATTATTTCTTTGAGCCCTAATCTGTGTGTGCTAGAGAGAGAGATACAGATCTTTGAATGACAGAGTGAGAATGCGTGTGTGAATATATATATATATATATATATATATATATATATATATATATATATATATATATATATATATATATATATATATATATATATATATATATATATATATATATATATATATTATTAAATATGACCGAAAAAGTAAGATTAATAATTCTAACACGAATTTTCTCAATCTTTCGTACATTACGCTTCACTGTTGGAGGTAAATCAAAAATCAATTCTCCAAAATTCATTTTTATTTCTAGTCTGACGCGACACGGGCGCGTTTCGTAAAACTTATTACATTTTCAAAGACTTTAGTTCACAAATACACAACTGATTAGAACTTACGTATCTCCGATTTTATATCTACATTTGAGTGAGGTGGGAGGGGTGATGTGGCATTAACACAAGACAGAACAAGAGGGGATATTAATAGGGTATTAAAAGTATCAACACAAGACAGAACACAAACAATGGGTATTGAATAGAAGTGTTTGTAGAAAGCCTATTGGTCCATATTTCTTGATGCTTCTATATTGGAGCGGAGTCTTGAGGTGGGTAGAATATAGTTGTGCAATAATTGGCTGTTGATTGCTGGTGTTGACTTCTTGATGTGTAGTGCCTCGCAAACGTCAAGCCGCCTGCTATCGCTGTATCTATCGATGATTTCTGTGTTGTTTACTAGGATTTCTCTGGCGATGGTTTGGTTGTGGGAAGAGATTATATGTTCCTTAATGGAGCCCTGTTGCTTATGCATCGTTAAACGCCTAGAAAGAGATGTTGTTGTCTTGCCTATATACTGGGTTTTTTGGAGCTTACAGTCCCCAAGTGGGCACTTGAAGGCATAGACGACGTTAGTCTCTTCTAAAGCGTTCTGTTTTGTGTCTGGAGAGTTTCTCATGAGTAGGCTGGCCGTTTTTCTGGTTTTATAGTAAATCGTCAGTTGTATCCTCTGATTTTTGTCTGTAGGGATAACGTTTCTATTAACAATATCTTTCAGGACCCTTTCCTCCGTTTTATGAGCTGTGGAAAAGAAGTTCCTGTAAAATAGTCTAATAGGGGGTATAGGTGTTGTGTTAGTTGTCTCTTCAGAGGTTGCATGGCTTTTCACTTTCCTTCTTATGATGTCTTCGATGAAACCATTGGAGAAGCCGTTATTGACTAGGACCTGCCTTACCCTACAGAGTTCTTCGTCGACTTGCTTCCATTCTGAGCTGTGGCTGAGAGCACGGTCGACATATGCGTTAACAACACTCCTCTTGTACCTGTCAGGGCAGTCGCTGTTGGCATTTAGGCACATTCCTATGTTTGTTTCCTTAGTGTAGACTGCAGTGTGGAAACCTCCGCCCTTTTCCATGACTGTTACATCTAGAAAGGGCAGCTTCCCATCCTTTTCCATCTCGTAAGTGAAACGCAGCACAGAACTCTGCTCAAATGCCTCCTTCAGCTCCTGCAGATGTCTGACATCAGGTACCTGTGTAAAAATGTCGTCAACATACCTGCAGTATATGGCCGGTTTCAAGTTCATGTCGACTAAGACTTTTTGCTCGATGGTACCCATGTAGAAGTTTGCAAACAGGACACCTAGGGGAGAACCCATGGCGACCCCATCTACTTGCTTATACATGTGCCCATCCGGGCTCAAGAAGGGTGCCTCTTTAGTACAAGCTTGGAGTAGTTTCCTCAGAATATTTTCTGGCATGTCAAGAGGAGTACAGGCTGGATCACGATACACTCTGTCGGCTATCATTCCGATTGTCTCGTCCACAGGTACGTTGGTAAACAGCGATTCTACGTCCAACGAGGCTCTTATCCCTGTGGCCCGTGTGCCCCGCAGTAAGTCAACAAATTCCTTTGGAGACTTCAGGCTGAAGGCGCAAGGAACATAAGGAGTCAGCAGGCCGTTGAGTCGCTTCGCCAGTCTGTACGTGGGTGTGGGTATCTGGCTAATGATTGGCCGAAGTGGGTTTCCAGGCTTGTGCGTCTTGACATTTACATACGCATATCCAGGTTTATATTCCCCAATGATCTTTGGCAGGTGGAGTCCGGATTTCTTGGCGTTCACAGTTTCGATCAGTTTGTTGACCTTTGCTTTTAATTCGGCTGTAGTGTCCTTCGTTACCCTTTGGAACTTAGTTTGGTCAGAGAGTATGATGTTCATTTTCGCCAGATATTCGTCTTTTTTAAGAATGACATATATTGGCGACTTGTCACCTCTCCTGACAACTATCTCCTTGTTCTCACGAAGGCTTTTAGCTGCCGCTTTAAGCTCGGGGGACAGTATGGTGCTTCTGTAGTTGCCTCGATTCTTTCCTCCTTCTGCAATAAGTTCTGCTTGTAAGGTATCTTTGGTAGTGACCTTCTTTTGTGCCTCGAGGTCGAATATGTCGTCCAACAGAATTTCCAACTCTACTTTCCGGGCCATCTCACTCGGTCTGGACATAACATGACAGTTTATGCCCAGATTTAGGAGAGTAACTTGGTCCTCAGTGAGGTTAATTCCTGCAAGGTTCAGGAAGCCATCTCTTGGTCGTGGAATTGCCATAGGTCCTCCATATAATGTTGTTAGTTTCTTGATAATCCTTGTTTCAGTGCTGAGGTGATGTTGGTCTGTGAGGATGTCGAGGTGTTGTTCAATGCGGGTACGGATACTATGGTCGATGTTGCTATTTCTCCACTCGTTTGTAGCATGAAGTAGTTGCGTTTTGTTGTCTTTGATTTCATTCTCTGCCTTGTATATCTGATCACGAATCAGATCCTGGCGATATTTTATCGTGAAGGCTTGATTCCTTGCTGCTGGGTCGTGCGCTTTAATATTAGTATATTTTGGTAGCAGTCTTTCCTGTAGACATATATTATTAAATATGACCGAAAAAGTAAGATTAATAATTCTAACACGAATTTTCTCAATCTTTCGTACATTACGCTTCACTGTTGGAGGTAAATCAAAAATCAATTCTCCAAAATTCATTTTTATTTCTAGTCTGACGCGACACGGGCGCGTTTCGTAAAACTTATTACATTTTCAAAGACTTTAGTTCACAAATACACAACTGATTAGAACTTACGTATCTCCGATTTTATATCTACATTTGAGTGAGGTGGGAGGGGTGATGTGGCATTAACACAAGACAGAACAAGAGGGGATATTTAAATTAATAGGGTATTAAAAGTATCAACACAAGACAGAACACAAACAATGGGTATTGAATAGAAGTGTTTGTAGAAAGCCTATTGGTCCATATTTCTTGATGCTTCTATATTGGAGCGGAGTCTTGAGGTGGGTAGAATATAGTTGTGCAATAATTGGCTGTTGATTGCTGGTGTTGACTTCTTGATGTGTAGTGCCTCGCAAACGTCAAGGCGCCTGCTATCGCTGTATCTATCGATGATTTCTATGTTGTTTACTAGGATTTCTCTGGCGATGGTTTGGTTGTGGGAAGAGATTATATGTTCCTTAATGGAGCCCTGTTGCTTATGCATCGTTAAACGCCTAGAAAGAGATGTTGTTGTATTGCCTATATACTGGGTTTTTTGGAGCTTACAGTCCCCAAGTGGGCATTTGAAGGCATAGACGACGTTAGTCTCTTTTAAAGCGTTCTGTTTTGTGTCTGGAGAGTTTGTCATGAGTAGGCTGGCCGTTTTTCTGGTTTTATAGTAAATCGTCAGTTGTATCCTCTGATTTTTGTCTGTAGGGATAACGTTTCTGTTAACAATATCTTTCAGGACCCTTTCCTCCGTTTTATGAGCTGTGGAAAAAAAGTTCCTGTAAAATAGTCTAATAGGGGGTATAGGTGTTGTGTTAGTTGTCTCTTCAGAGGTTGCATGGCTTTTCACTTTCCTTCTTATGATGTCTTCGATGAAACCATTGGAGAAGCCGTTATTGACTAGGACCTGCCTTACCCTACAGAGTTCTTCGTCGACTTGCTTCCATTCTGAGCTGTGGCTGAGAGCACGGTCGACATATGCGTTAACAACACTCCTCTTGTACCTGTCAGGGCAGTCGCTGTTGGCATTTAGGCACATTCCTATGTTTGTTTCCTTAGTGTAGACTGCAGTGTGGAAACCTCCGCCCTTTTCCATGAATGTTATATCTAGAAAGGGCAGCTTCCCATCCTTTTCCATCTCGTAAGTGAAACGCAGCACGGAACTCTGCTCAAATGCCTCCTTCCTTGTTCCTTGCGCCTTCAGCCTGAAGTCTCCAAAGGAATTTGTTGACTTACTGCGGGGCACACGGGCCACAGGGATAAGAGCCTCGTTGGACGTAGAATCGCTGTTTACCAACGTACCTGTGGACGAGACAATCGGAATGATAGCCGACAGAGTGTATCGTGATCCAGCCTGTACTCCTCTTGACATGCCAGAAAATATTCTGAGGAAACTACTCCAAGCTTGTACTAAAGAGGCACCCTTCTTGAGCCCGGATGGGCACATGTATAAGCAAGTAGATGGGGTCGCCATGGGTTCTCCCCTAGGTGTCCTGTTTGCAAACTTCTACATGGGTACCATCGAGCAAAAAGTCTTAGTCGACATGAACTTGAAACCGGCCATATACTGCAGGTATGTTGACGACATTTTTACACAGGTACCTGATGTCAGACATCTGCAGGAGCTGAAGGAGGCATTTGAGCAGAGTTCTGTGCTGCGTTTCACTTACGAGATGGAAAAGGATGGGAAGCTGCCCTTTCTAGATGTAACAGTCATGGAAAAGGGCGGAGGTTTCCACACTGCAGTCTACACTAAGGAAACAAACATAGGAATGTGCCTAAATGCCAACAGCGACTGCCCTGACAGGTACAAGAGGAGTGTTGTTAACGCATATGTCGACCGTGCTCTCAGCCACAGCTCAGAATGGAAGCAAGTCGACGAAGAACTCTGTAGGGTAAGGCAGGTCCTAGTCAATAACGGCTTCTCCAATGGTTTCATCGAAGACATCATAAGAAGGAAAGTGAAAAGCCATGCAACCTCTGAAGAGACAACTAACACAACACCTATACCCCCTATTAGACTATTTTACAGGAACTTCTTTTCCACAGCTCATAAAACGGAGGAAAGGGTCCTGAAAGATATTGTTAATAGAAACGTTATCCCTACAGACAAAAATCAGAGGATACAACTGACGATTTACTATAAAACCAGAAAAACGGCCAGCCTACTCATGAGAAACTCTCCAGACACAAAACAGAACGCTTTAGAAGAGACTAACGTCGTCTATGCCTTCAAATGCCCACTTGGGGACTGTAAGCTCCAAAAAACCCAGTATATAGGCAAGACAACAACATCTCTTTCTAGGCGTTTAATGATGCATAAGCAACAGGGCTCCATTAAGGAACATATAATCTCTTCCCACAACCAAACCATCGCCAGAGAAATCCTAGTAAACAACACAGAAATCATCGATAGATACAGCGATAGCAGGCGGCTTGACGTTTGCGAGGCACTACACATCAAGAAGTCAACACCAGCAATCAACAGCCAATTATTGCACAACTATATTCTACCCACCTCAAGACTCCGCTCCAATATAGAAGCATCAAGAAATATGGACCAATAGGCTTTCTACAAACACTTCTATTCAATACCCATTGTTTGTGTTCTGTCTTGTGTTGATACTTTTAATACCCTATTAATATCCCCTCTTGTTCTGTCTTGTGTTAATGCCACATCACCCCTCCCACCTCACTCAAATGTAGATATAAAATCGGAGATACGTAAGTTCTAATCAGTTGTGTATTTGTGAACTAAAGTCTTTGAAAATGTAATAAGTTTTACGAAACGCGCCCGTGTCGCGTCAGACTAGAAATAAAAATGAATTTTGGAGAATTGATTTTTGATTTACCTCCAACAGTGAAGCGTAATGTACGAAAGATTGAGAAAATTCGTGTTAGAATTATTAATCTTACTTTTTCAGTCATATTTAATAATATATGTCTACAGGAAAGACTGCTACCAAAATATACTAATATATATATATATATATATGTATATATATATATATATATATATATATATATATATATATATATATATATATATATATATATATATATATATATATATATATATATATATATATATATATATATTATTAAATATGACCGAAAAAGTAAGATTAATAATTCTAACACGAATTTTCTCAATCTTTCGTACATTACGCTTCACTGTTGGAGGTAAATCAAAAATCAATTCTCCAAAATTCATATTTATTTCTAGTCTGAAGCGACACGGGCGCGTTTCGTAAAACTTATTACATTTTCAAAGACTTTAGTTCACAAATACACAACTGAATAGAACTTACGTATCTCCGATTTTATATCTACATTTGAGTGAGGTGGAAGGGGTGATGTGGCATTAACACAAGACAGAACAAAATGTGGTATTAATAGGGTATTAATTTCATCAACACAAGACAGAACAAAGGTATTAATAGGGTATTAATTTCATCAACACAAGACAGAACACGAAACAATGGATATTGAATAGAAGTGTTTGTAGAAAGCCTATTGGTCCATATTTCTTGATGCTTCTATATTGGAGCGGAGTCTTGAGGTGGGTAGAATATAGTTGTGCAATAATTGGCTGTTGATTGCTGGTGTTGACTTCTTGATGTGTAATGCCTCGCAAACGTCAAGCCGCCTGCTATCGCTGTATCTATCGATGATTTCTGTGTTGTTTACTAGGATTTCTCTGGCGATGGTTTGGTTGTGGAAAGAGGTTATATGTTCCTTAATGGAGCACTGTTGCTTATGCATCGTTAAACGCCTAGAAAGAGATGTTGTTGTCTTGCCTATATACTGGGTTTTTTGGAGCTTACAGTCCCCAAGTGGGCATTTGAAGGCATAGACGACGTTAGTCTCTTTTAAAGCGTTCTGTTTTGTGTCTGGAGAGTTTCTCATGAGTAGGCTGGCCGTTTTTCTGGTTTTATAGTAAATCGTCAGTTGTATCCTCTGATTTTTGTCTGTAGGGATTTACGTTTCTATTAACAATATCTTTCAGGACCCTTTCCTCCGTTTTATGAGCTGTGGAAAAGAAGTTCCTGTAAAATAGTCTAATAGGGGGTATAGGTGTTGTGTTAGTTGTCTCTTCAGAGGTTGCATGGCTTTTCACTTTCCTTCTTATGATGTCTTCGACGAAACCATTGGAGAAGCCGTTATTGACTAGGACCTGCCTTACCCTACATAGTTCTTCGTCGACTTGCTTCCATTCTGAGCTGATGCTGAGAGCACGGTCGACATATGCGTTAACAACACTCCTCTTGTACCTGTCTGGGCAGTTGCTGTTGGCATTTAGGCACATTCCTATGTTTGTTTCCTTAGTGTAGACTGCAGTGTGGAAACCTCCGCCCTTTTCCATGACTGTTACATCTAGAAAGGGCAGCTTCCCATCCTTTTCCATCTCGTAAGTGAAACGCAGCACGGAACTCTGCTCAAATGCCTCCTTCAGCTCCTGCAGATGTCTGACATCAGGTACCTGTGTAAAAATGTCGTCAACATACCTGCAGTATATGGCCGGTTTCAAGTTCATGTCGACTAAGACTTTTTGCTCGATGGTACCCATGTAGAAGTTTGCAAACAGGACACCTAGGGGAGAACCCATGGCTGACCCCATCTACTTGCTTATACATGTGCCCATCCGGGCTCAAGAAGGGTGCCTCTTTAGTACAAGCTTGGAGTAGTTTCCTCAGAATATTTTCTGGTATGTCAAGAGGAGTACAGGCTGGATCACGATACACTCTGTCGGCTATCATTCCGATTGTCTCGTCCACAGGTACGTTGGTGAACAGCGATTCTACGTCCAACGAGGCTCTTATCCCTGTGGCCCGTGTGCCCCGCAGTAAGTCAACAAATTCCTTTGGAGACTTCAGGCTGAAGGCGCAAGGAACATAAGGAGTCAGCAGGCCGTTGAGTCGCTTCGCCAGTCTGTACGTGGGTGTGGGTATCTGGCTAATGATTGGCCGAAGTGGGTTTCCAGGCTTGTGCGTCTTGACATTTACATACGCATATCCAGGTTTATATTCCCCAATGATCTTTGGCAGGTGGAGTCCGGATTTCTTGGCGTTCACAGTTTCGATCAGTTTGTTGACCTTTGCTTTCGACCTCGAGACACAAAAGAAGGTCACTACCAAAGATACCTTACAAGCAGAACTTATTGCAGAAGGAGGAAAGAATCGAGACAACTACAGAAGCACCATACTGTCCCCCGAGCTTCAAGCGGCAGCTAAAAGCCTTCGTGAGAACAAGGAGATAGTTGTCAGGAGAGGTGACAAGTCGCCAATATATGTCATTCTTAAAAAAGACGAATATCTGGCGAAAATGAACATCATACTCTCTGACCAAACTAAGTTCCAAAGGGTAACGAAGGACACTACAGCCGAATTAAAAGCAAAGGTCAACAAACTGATCGAAACTGTGAACGCCAAGAAATCCGGACTCCACCTGCCAAAGATCAATGGGGAATATAAACCTGGATATGCGTATGGAAATGTCAAGACGCACAAGCCTGGAAACCCACTTCGGCCAATCATTAGCCAGATACCCACACCCACGTACAGACTGGCGAAGCGACTCAACGGCCTGCTGACTCCTTATGTTCCTTGCGCCTTCAGCCTGAAGTCTCCAAAGGAATTTGTTGACTTACTGCGGGGCACACGGGCCACAGGGATAAGAGCCTCGTTGGACGTAGAATCGCTGTTCACCAACGTACCTGTGGACGAGACAATCGGAATGATAGCCGACAGAGTGTATCGTGATCCAGCCTGTACTCCTCTTGACATACCAGAAAATATTCTGAGGAAACTACTCCAAGCTTGTACTAAAGAGGCACCCTTCTTGAGCCCGGATGGGCACATGTATAAGCAAGTAGATGGGGTCGCCATGGGTTCTCCCCTAGGTGTCCTGTTTGCAAACTTCTACATGGGCACCATCGAGCAAAAAGTCTTAGTCGACATGAACTTGAAACCGGCCATATACTGCAGGTATGTTGACGACATTTTTACACAGGTACCTGATGTCAGACATCTGCAGGAGCTGAAGGAGGCATTTGAGCAGAGTTCCGTGCTGCGTTTCACTTACGAGATGGAAAAGGATGGGAAGCTGCCCTTTCTAGATGTAACAGTCATGGAAAAGAGCGGAGGTTTCCACACTGCAGTCTACACTAAGGAAACGAACATAGGAATGTGCCTAAATGCCAACAGCGACTGCCCAGACAGGTACAAGAGGAGTGTTGTTAACGCATATGTCGACCGTGCTCTCAGCCACAGCTCAGAATGGAAGCAAGTCGACGAAGAACTATGTAGGGTAAGGCAGGTCATAGTCAACAACGGCTTCTCCAATGGTTTCATCGAAGACATCATAAGAAGGAAAGTGAAACGCCATGCAACCTCTGAAGAGACAACTAACACAACACCTATACCCCCTATTAGACTATTTTACAGGAACTTCTTTTCCACAGCTCATAAAACGGAGGAAAGGGTCCTGAAAGATATTGTTAATAGAAACGTTATCCCTACAGACAAAAATCAGAGGATACAACTGACGATTTACTATAAAACCAGAAAAACGGCCAGCCTACTCATGAGAAACTCTCCAGACACAAAGCAGAACGCTTTAAAAGAGATCAACGTCGTCTATGCCTTCAAATGCCCTCTTGGGGACTGTAAGCTCCAAAAAACCCAGTATATAGGCAAGACAACAACATCTCTTTCTAGGCTTTTAACGATGCATAAGCAACAGGGCTCCATTAAGGAACATATAATCTCTTCCCACAACCAAACCATCGCCAGAGAAATCCTAGTAAACAACACAGAAATCATCGATAGATACAGCGATAGCAGACGGCTTGACGTTTGTGAGGCACTACACATTAAGAAGTCAACACCAGCAATCAACAGCCAATTAATGCACAACTATATTCTACCCACCTCAAGACTCCGCTCCAACATAGAAGCATCAAGAAATATGGACCAATAGGCTTTCTACAATCACTTCCATTCAATATCCACTGTTTCGTGTTCTGTCTTGTGTTGATGAATTTAATACCCTATTAAATCCACCTCACCCCATCCACCTCACTCAAATGTAGGTATAAACAAATCGGAGATGTGTAAGTTCTATTCAGTTGTGTATGTGTAAACTAAAGTCTTTGAAAATGTAATAAGTTTTACGAAACGCGCTCATGTGTCGCGTCAGACTAGAAATAAAAATGAATTTTGGAGAATTGATTTTTGAATTACCACCAACAGTGAAAAGAAATGTACGAAAGATTGAGAAAATTCGTGTTAGAATTATTAATCTTACTTTTTCGGTCATATTTAATAATATATGTCTACAGGAAAGACTGCTACCAAAATATACTAATATATATATATATATATATATATATATATATATATATATATATATATATATATATATATATATATATATATATATATATATATATATATATATATATACGACGACTAAAACTAAACTGCATAATTTAAATTAGGCCTAACCAGAGCAAGATATAGAAGTAGAATAACACCAGGTGTCTTGTTACTAATGCTTCTATTAATAAATCCCCGTGCCCTATTTGCCTTATTACGAACATTTATGCATTGAGGTTTTTGTTTTAAATTCTTACTAATCATAACTCCCAGATCCCCTTTGTAATCCAACTTTACAATCTCAATACCATGTAGCTCGTATCTTGTAACTATCATCATTACCTAGCCTCAAAACCTTACATTTGTCAGCATTAAACTGCATCTGCCAATCTTTTGACCATTTCGAAACCCCAATTCGATCGCCTTGAAGTGCTTGTGAGTCTTTTTCTGTGTTTATTTCCCTTCCAATTTTGGTATCATTGGCAAATTTGTAAATGTTGCTGCTCAAATCTGAATCTAAATCATTTATACATATTACTAGCTGTATCCGGCCACGCGTTGCTGTGGCTCAGCAACGCATATGCATTGCTGAGCCACAGCAACCTTCCTCTGTCTCCCAGTCCTCCCCATTATTCCCCCCGCCCCCATCCCCTCGTCCTCCCAACCATTCTTCATTCCCTCATCCTCTCGTCCTCCTAACCATTTCCCCGTCCCCTCATCCTCCATTGCATCCCCCCCTCCCCTGTCCTCTTGTCCTCCCCATTATTCATCATTCCCCTGTCTCCTCGTCCCAACCATCCCCAACTCACACAAAATAATTAAAACAAAATAAAAATAAATTGAAATCTATAAAAATTCAATTATTCAGTGAAATCATAAACATTGAAATGGAATTATAACATATTTAGTATAGCATTTGTTGCTCTTACGTGCAACAGATGGTGCTGTTTTTTTTAAATAAAGCATGTTTTACTTGTCACACGTGTGGCATCTTTATTTATACTCGCGAAATGCACAATGTGGTAAACACCGCAGCTCAGTTCCAATGCAATGTCACACAAAATAATTAAACCAAATGAAAATATATCGAAATCATTGAAAATTAAATTTGTCAATGCAATTTGAAACACTGAAATGGAATCGTAACATATTAAGTATAATGTGTGTTGCTCTTACGTGCAACAGACGGCACTAATTCTTAAAAAACTAATTTTTTTCCTGTAACAGATGTGGCATTTATACTTATACTTACGAAATTAATGGTATGGTAAAAAATAGAGCTCAATTCCAACGCAATGTCACACAAAATTATTAAAAAAAAATTAAAAAAAAATTTAAATCTATCAAAATTAAATTTATCAATGCAATCGAAAACACTGAAATAGAATCATAGCATGTTTATTATAGTGTGTTGCTATTACATGCAACAGACGTTTAAAAAAAAAAAAAACATGTTTTTACCTGTTACAGGTGTAGCCTCTATATAGTAGGTATAAAATACACCTATTCGAATGGAACGTTTTGTCAAAATTTCAAAGCAATTGGTGAACAACTTTTGGAGATTACAGCATGTGTTGCTTTTACGTCCAAAAGATGGCATTGTTTTAAAAAAAAAACATGGTTTTTCCTGTCACAGATGAGGCATGTACATAGTAGCTATATGAAAACACGCCCCTATTCGAATCCAATGTTGTGTCAAAATTTTAAAGCAATCGGTAAAGTGTTTTTGAAGATTTCCCTTCACATGACAAACACATGCAAAACACAGTTTAAAAAAAAATGTTTTTTTATCATCCCAGACGTGACATCTATATAATCTATATAAATAAAAATGTAAATGTTCTCTTGTTGAAAATTGGTAATCTTCGAAAGTTCTTCACCGATCGCTTTGGAAATTTTACACAACGTTCCTTTCCCAGCCGTACGAGTTTTTATATACATACTATATAGATCTCACGTCTGTGATGGGAAAAACATGTTTTTAAACAAAAATTGTGTCTTTTAATGTGTTTTTCATGTGAAGGAACTTTTCGAAACCTCTTTACCGATTTTTTGAAATTTTAACACAACGTTGGATTCAAATAGGTGCATGTTTTATATACCTAAAAACCTGCTTTTTTTTTAAACAGTGCCTTCTGTTGAATGTAAGAGCACCACATGCTGTATTCTACGAAAGTTCTTTACCGATTGCTTTGAAATTTTTACACATTTCATTCGATTACACGCATGTTTTTTATATACCTACTATGTAGATGTCACACCTTTGACAGATAAGAACATTTTTTTTAAACAGCGCAATGTGTTGCACGTAATATCAACACATGCCATACCAAATATGTTACGATTCTGTTTTAATGTTTCTGATTGCATTGATATAACTGAATTTTCATAGATTTAAATATAATGTGTGACATAGCATTGAAATTGAGCTGTGTTGTTTACCATACTGTTCATTTCGTAAATATATAGATGCCACACCTGTGAGAAGTAGAAGGATTCTTTTTTGTGAAACAGTGCCATGTTTTGCATGTAGAAGCAACACACACTACACTAAATATGTGACGATTCCATCTCAATGTTTCTGATTGCATTAACAAATTTAATTTTCACAAATTTCGATTTATTTTCATTTTGATTTAATTATTTTGTGTGACATTGCATTTTAATTAAACTGTGTTGTTTACCATACCGTTCATTTTGTGAGAATAGTTTATTTTTGTTATTTTTTTTATTTTTTTCATTTAATTTATATAACTGTTTTTATTATATTTTCAGTGATGGGAACATCAGATCATTTTAGGTTCCCAATATTTTGATGGGAACAACATATAATTTTTTGAATGCATCGAACGAGAGAGTGGGGAATGGTGGGGAGGATGAGTGGACGGGAATGGGGAATGATGGGGAGTACATGGGGAAAGGGGAGGGGGAAATGGTTGGGAGGACGAGGGGATGGGCGGAGTTGGGGTTTGGTGGGGGACTGTTGACATGTGAATGGAGAATGGTGGAGATGACAAGGCGACAGAGGAGTGGGGGATGGTGGGGAGGACGAGAGGATGGGGGAATGGTGGAGAAGACGAGGGGATGGAGGAGTGGGAGATGATGAAAAGACGAGGGGCAGCAGAGTGGGGATTGGTTAGGAGGACGAGATGATGGAGTGGGGAATGGTGGGGAGGACACAGGGACGAAGGAGAGGGGCAGAATGGTGGGAAGGACTAGAGGACTGGGGAGTGAAGAATGGTTGGGAGGACGAGGGGATGGGAAAGTGAGGAATGGTTGGGAGGATGATGGGACAGGGAAGGGGGGGAATGGTGGGAGGGATTGGGAGATAGTGGAAGGTTGCTATGGCTCAGCAACGCACATGTGTTGCTGAGCCACAGCAACGCATGGCCGGGTACAGCTAGTATATGTAAATAAAAATGTAAATGTTCGTTTGTTCAAAATCGCTAATCTCCGAAAGTTCTTCACCGATTGCTTTGAAATTTTTACACAATGTTCCATTCGTATTCGAGCGGATTTTTATATACATACTATATAGTTGTCATGTCTGTAACGGAAAAATGTTTTGTTTGAAAAACTGCGTTTTTCATGTATATTTCAGGTGAGGGAAATCTTCGAAACCTCTTTACTGATTACTCTGAAGTTTTAAAACAATGTTGGATCCGAATAGGCTCGTGTTTTTATATACTTACTATATACATATCTCACCTGTGACAGGAAAAAACTGAAAAAAAACAGTGTAATCTGTTAGACATAGGAGTAACACACACTGTAATCTTCAAAAGTTCATCACTGATTGGTTTGAAATTTTAGGACAATGTTCCATTCGAATATGCGCATGTTTTTAAATACCTATTATACAGATGCTGCACCTGTGAGAGGTAGAAACATGTTTTTTTGGAAAAACAATGCCATCTGTTGCACATAATAGCAATACACGCTATACGAAACCAGTTACGATTCCATTTCAATGTTTCCGATTGCACTGACAAATGGAATTTTCCTAAATTTTGATTTATTTTCATTTTTATTAACTTTTTTGTGACATTGCGTTGGAATTGAGCTGTGTTGTTTACCATTCCATTCATTTCAAAAGTATAAGTATAGATGCCACACCTCTGACAGGTAAAAACATTCTTTTTTTTAAGAAACAGCAACCCACATGCGTTGCTGAGCCACAGCAACTTGTGGGCGGGTACAGCTAGTATGTATAGAAAAACTCGCTTGGATGCGAATGGAACGTTGTGTGAAAACTTCAAAGCAATCATTGAAGAACTTTTGGAGATTAGCTATTTTGAACCAACGAACATTTACATTTTTATATATATACTAGCTGTATCCAGCCACGCGTTGCTGTGGCTCAGCAACGTATGAGCATTGCTGAGCCACAACAATCCCCTGCCCCTTTGTCCACCCCTCCATTCCCTCCTTCCCCATCCTCCCAACCGTTCCCCTCTCCCCATTGCCCTCATCGTATCCACTATACCCAGCTCCCCAGTCCCTTTGTCCTAGCCACCATTTACCCCTCCCCCATCACCTCGCCCTCCCCACCATCCCACCCTCCACTGTCTCTTGTCCTCCCCAACCATTCTCCATTCCCTCGTCCTCCTCACCATGCCACACTCCCCCGTCCCCTCTTCCTCTTCACCATTACACCCACCTTCCCAGTTCTCTTGTCTTTCCCACAATCCCCCACTTCCCTGTTCCGTTGTCCTCCCTATCACTCTCCACTCCCCTTTCCCCTCGTCCCCCACTCCTCCGTCCCCTCGTCCTCCCCCACCCCCGTCCCCCTCGGCCTCCCCACCATCCCCCACTCTCCTCCCCACCATTCCCCACTTTCGTCCCCTCGTCCTCACCACCATTCTCCACTCCCTCGTCCAATGTGTTCCAAAATGATCTGATGTTCCCATCAGAAAAATGGGAACATCAAATGGTCTGATGATCATTTGATGTTCCCATTTTTATAACTGTTTATAAAAATGAGAACAACAAAAGAACACGTCCTTGTGTCCTCCCTACCATCCTCCTATAACTGAAAAATAAGTAGATTAGTTAAAAAAAAAATTAAAAAATTAAAACTAAACTAAACTCACTAAATGAACAGTATGGTAAACCACACACCTCAATTCCAAAGCAATGTTACAAAAAATAATTGAATCAAAATGAAAATAAATCAAAATCTATTAAAATTCCATTTATGAATGCAGTCTTACGACAAATGAGATCATGGCTGCCGTATTGGTCTGCCCGTGCATGGCCGCAAATACACCGGTGTTCAGTGGAGATAGGGGCGGCAAGGCGCAGAGCAACACCATTACTTAGGGCCCGATGGTCCAGGTGGGTGCCCGAGGCGGAATTAGGGACTGCCAACAGGAAGTCCCCAGCATTGGGGAGGGCTTGCACAGCTAGGAGACGCGCTCTGTCCTTCTGAGAAGCTGCCTCCAGCTATGCTTTGGCGATGTTCTCTACTATAGGGCTATCCCATTTGGCCTGTTTACCGTCGTTTGGAAAAGTTGGTCGGGTGTGTGAATTGGCAAGAGTGTTCCACTGACCAGCTCCATCCACAAATTTGGGATCACGAATCCCAGTGAAGTTCCTTAGGTATTCTGGTAGTATTTCATTCACTAATTCACTTGTAGCACTGGTCGAGGATAAGAATGCCAGCAATGCTAACTGTGTCGCCTTGCGAATACCTATCCCCCCGAGTCTCTCTGGGAGCGTTGCTTGGTCCCACTGGTCATCTTGCAGGGAGAGGTTTAACACTTTCACGGTTATTGACCTTAGGAGTGTGTCATATTCTGTTAATTTTGGGTTGTCGAAGGAGGGAGCACACCTTAGGAAATAGGTCAGTCTGGGCATTCAGGCACCTTGTAAGAAGGTACAAAGCATCGTGGGCGTCCAAAGCCCCTATTCTTCCCTCTATCCTCCTTAGGTCTTTAAGCTTTTCTTCGAGGACTACCTCAATGGCGTTTGAGCCCAGAGGTGCCCCTAGCAGCACACTGTCGGCGGGAGCGATTACTTGGGCTCCTGGCAATAATATTCGTACTGCATCTATGATTGGTTGGCTGGATGAGATGATTTCACACTTTGATGGATTTAGTGTAAGGCCTAACTCCTCTCCCTTAAATTTCACTAGCTGAAGATCTCCTAGCAGGGATTCCTGTGTCCCTGCCAGGGTGCCATCGTCCAGGAACCAGATGTTGAATTCGTTGGACAACCTGCTTGTGACCTCCTTAGCTGCCATGAAGAAAAGAAAAGGGGCAAGTGGGTCTCCCTGCTGGACACCTTCTGCGGAAACAACTTCATGTTCCCCAAACAACAGTGTCGATTAACTACTGTACCCTGCTGAAACGAAGGGAAGTAGACAAGGAAAGCTGGTTCGAACTGCTTCCAGTACCACATCCCTTTTTACCTGGTTGAAGGCATTTTTAAAGTCTATTTTAATTAATGCCTTACTTTCTGGGAGGTGTTTGATATAGGCTCATGCTGCATGAGCTGCTGCTTCACAGCCATGGGGGACACCAAAACCTAGTTGATGGGGTCGAAGCATCGTTGCAGCGTCTATGCTAATTTTTCTGACAGCTGCCCTAGCAACAAGGCGCCGAAGTGTGTTACCCACGGCAATGGGTCTGACTCCACTATCCTTCTTCTTAAGGGTACAAAGGGATGCTCCGAAGAAGAAGGGTTCAATTGTATCTGGGATCAACCCAGAGAGACAGTCGTTGACAAACTTCGTGATCTCTGACAGTAGTGTCTCGGCAACTTCGCCGAGAACTGGGTTTGTCATCTCCTTGAGGTGCTGAGGTCTTTCTCCAGTATATCCCCCTGCTGAGCCTGGTGGATATAACATGATGGCTTTGTATACCTCTGACGCTTGGAGGAATAGAGGTCCCATGTCTGGGACATTTGTATCCCGTGCAGTGGGTTCCCATGGTACTCTGGGCTTGTGCTTCTCTCTCAATGAGTCGGCAGTTGCAGTATTTCTAGGGGCGATTGTTTCTTCACTGGTAAGTAACCTAATTGCCCCTGGTTGATGGGGTTCTGGGAGTTCTTCTACTCCCCAAGCCCGGCCCGAGGCCAGGCTCGACTTGTGAGAGTTTGGTCCACCAGGCTGTTGCTTGGAGCGGCCCGCAGGCCCACATACCCACCACAGCCCGGTTGGTCCGGCACTCCTTGGAGGAATAAATCTAGTTTCCTCTTGAAAATGTCCACGGTTGTTCCGGCAATATTTCTTATGCTCGCTGGGAGGACGTTGAACAACCGCGGACCTCTGATGTTTATACAGTGTTCTCTGATTGTGCCTATGGCACCTCTGCTCTTCACTGGTTCTATTCTACACTTTCTTCCATGTCGTTCACTCCAGTACGTTGTTATTTTAGTGTGTAGATTTGGTACTTGGCCCTCCAGTATCTTCCAGGTGTATATTATTTGATATCTCTCTCGTCTTCTTTCTAGTGAGTACATTTGGAGGGCTTTGAGACGATCCCAATAATTTAGGTGCTTTATTGCGTCTATGGGTGCCGTATATGTTCTCTGTATTCCCTCTATTTCAGCAATCTCTCCTGCTCTGAAGGGGGAAGTGAGTACTGAGCAGTACTCAACACGGGACAACACAAGTGACATGAAGAGTACAACCATTGTGATGGGATCCCTGGATTTGAAAGTTCTCGTAATCCATCCTATCATTTTTCTGGCTGTCGCAATATTTGCTTGGTTCCTTAAACGTTAGGTCGTCAGACATTATTATTCCCAAATCCTTTACATGCTGTTTTCCTACTATGGGTACATTTGATTGTGTTTTGTACTCTGTATTATGTTTAAGGTCCTCATTTTTACCGTACCTGAGTACCTGGAATTTATCACTGTTAAACATCATGTTATTTTCTGATGCCCAGTCGAAAACTTTATTAATATCAGCTTGAAGTTTTTCAATGTCCTCAGCCGAGGTAATTTTCATACTGATTTTTGTGTCATCTGCAAAGGATGATACGAAGCTGTGACTTGTATTTTTGTCTATATCTGATATGAGAATAAGGAAAAGCAGCGGTGCAAGGACTGTACCCTGAGGTACAGAGCTTTTCACTGCACTTGGACTAGATTTTATATGGTTGACAGTTACTCGCTGAGTCCTGTTTGACAGAAAACTGAGTATCCAGCGTCCTACTTTACCGGTTATTCCCATTGACTTCATTTTGTGTGCTATCACGCCATGGTTACATTTATCGAAAGCCTTTGCGAAGTCCGTGTGTATCACATCAGCATTCTGTTTCTCTTCTAATGCCTCAGTGACTTTGTCGTAGTGCTCAAGTAGCTGTGAGAGGCACGATCTTCCCGCTCGAAATCCATGTTGGCCTGGGTTGTGAAGGTCATTGGTCTCCATGAAATTGGTAACCTGACTCCTAATCACTCTCTCAAATACTTTTATGATGTGCGATGTTAGTGCAACGGGTCTATAATTTTTTGCCAATGCTTTGCTCCCTCCCTTGTGTAGAGGGGCTATGTCTGCTACCTTAAGTGCATCTGGTATCTCCCCCGTGTCCAAGCTCTTCCTCCACACTATACTGAGTGCCTGTGCTACCGGCACTTTGCATTTCTTTATAAATATTGAATTCCATGAGTCTGGACCTGGGGCCGAGTGCATGGGCATGTTTTCAATTTCTTTTTCAAAATTTAGTGCGCTCGTGTTTATATCAGTTATATTTACAGGGGTTTGAATATCCTGCATAAAGAAATTGTCTGGATCTTCCACCTTCATGTTGTTTATTGGAGTGCTAAACATGTCCTCATACTGCTTTTTTAGGATTTCACTAATTTCTTTGTCTTCCTCCGTGTATGAACCTTCACTTGTACGAATAGGTCCAATACTGGCAGTGGTTTTTGCTTTTGATTTCGCATATGAGAAGAAATATTTTGGATTTTTCTTTATTTCCTGAATTGCTTTCTGTTCTAACTGCCTTTCTTCAGTTTCATATGAGTGTTTCAATTTCCGCTCGATTTCTTCAATCTCCCTATTTAAATTATTCCTTCTTTGACGGGAAATTTGTGTCTGCATAAGTGTGCCCCTACTGTGTTGCCCTTTTCAATTTTCTTGGTCACTTGTGTTCCTAGCTTAAAATTATCATTGGAACTCTTGGGTCTTCCACGACGGTTTTTGCGTTGAGGAGGGATGGGGATCAAGTTGTCAGCTCTGGGGAAATTATTTATTGCCCTAGTGACTGATGAGGCTAGTGACTTGCCTCCTCTTGCAGGTACGCCTAAGCAAATATTGCCAAACAGGAGCAAATTATGCTATGCTTTGATGGTGGCCGCAGCATTAAGATTTTCAGACCGTTCATTCACTTTCCTTAGGTCTGTATATTTCCCTGCTGCAAATGGGCGCGCTGCTTTAGGAATGTGGGGGAGAGTTCTTGTGGTGGATGCTTTGATGGGCCCCAGGAGGTCATCTGATGACATGAAGTTTGCTGGGATGTGTGGGGGTGCCGGGGGGACCTGCGGGCCTTCTCTCTCTCTACAGGTTCCGTCCATGAAGCCTCACAGCCGTTGTGCTGATGTAGAGTTCCATCGTTTCTAAAGCTGTGAGATTCGTCACAAACCCGACACGTTCCTCTGGGTCTGGGTCCCCTTCTGGGTGCGCCTCAGGGTGCATTGTTCCCAGGACCGTGTTCTTGGCTGAGGGGTTCCTGGTTAGTTGGGGGAGTCCCCTCCGTCCCCCGGGCGGGCTGTGACATCGGCGTGGCGTGGGAGGGTGGACACGGGTAGTGGCAGCAGGGGTGGTTAGCTGTCACTCGCACTCACCACTCATGTGGATACTTGTGTCTCCCTCCCTTTTGGGAGGAGCCTGAATGCTTGCTGTGACCTGTGCCATATCTGGGTGCATGGTGGGTGACACATCTCTGCAACAGGCACTGTGTGGGGCAGTGAGTAGGTGTTTTTTTTTTTTCTACCACAGACGTGGCCACACATTTACAATGCTAACCAGAATATATACATTTTCTTCTGTCCTCCATGGACAGGGTTAGAGAAGTGTTAAACATATAGTTCAAGGGTTTATTGAACACTCAACCACAGAAGGTGATTCGGTGCTTTTAAAGTGCTAAGCTAACCTACATACGTAAATACATAGATACACAGATTTACGTATGCCCTACATAAAGTGTTAGATGTATCTTTTAGTAGGTGGGTGGGAGACGCCCAGCCGCAGGGTGGGTGGGGTTGGATGGCAGGAGGTACAATGGTGTGGTGAGGCCGGCGGGCGAGGAGGAGATGGGGGTTGACCGGAAATCGGTTGCTTGAAGGGAGAGGGGGGTCTGGGTGACACTTAAACACTGGTACAATTTCCTTGTATATCACTGCACAATGGTGAATGAATCATACACTTGTAGTCTGGAACACTGTGAGCTCCATTAATACTAAACATGATTGCAAATTTCTGTTTTTTTTCAAATATATTTCTATAATCACTGGGTGACACAATGGATGACCCCCCCCCCTCGCGCCTGACCACACAACAACACCCCCCCCCTCCCCCCACATCTTCACTGTGGGAGGCCTACAGGGCGCCGGCGTGGCCCTCACTGCCCATATATTCCACATTGTAAATTCACCTGTTTGATCCGTTTTTGTTAAGATGGTCCACTCTGGGCACTTCCCGTCCACTCCTGCACCTTCCCAGGATATTCACACAGCACCTTGTGCAGGCTAGGCTCGGTGGCGCCAGGATGTCGGTAGGTATGGCTCAGTAAACAACAGAGCCTCCCTCCACACGTTCGCCCGCCCCGACACCCCCTATATATATATATATATATATATATATATATATATATATATATATATATATATATATATATATATATATATATATATATATATATATATATATATATATATATATATAAATATATATATATATATGAAATTGACGATCACAAAACACTAATCATTTTATGCGGAAAATCCACAGAGAAATATGAAATGAGGTGAACGTTTCGGCTTTGTTAAAGCCTTTGTCAACACCAGACTGACTAAGGAGAAGGGAGAAGGGGAGGATATATACGCCGACACCTGACCAACCCATCCCTAGGGTTGGTCAGGTGTAATTAACCAAAAAAGGTATAGCTTAGCTTAGAATGGTCAAAGAGGATTAAGCGGTCAGAGAATAAGGATGAAAGATTAAAGAAAAGCCTCATGAACACACAATATATGAATATACAATTATAATGAGACATTGTAAGCCTCTCTATCAGAGTTGTTTCTTAAACTGTTGTGCAATATTATAACTTAAAAATGGATCAAGTTTGTACATTCCAGTACTAACATTAAGAAGATTTGGACACTGACTGATTAGAGCAGACTCAATCAAATTCCGTTCTACGAAATCCCCACAATTGGTAATGCTTTTTGCCCCATTCCAGTTAATATTGTGATCGCATAAACTTGTTCTTAATTAACATGGACTTAACTGTATTATCATTTTTCATGATAATACAGTTCATTTTCTGTATTATCATGATAATACAGTTAAGTCCATGTTAATTAAGAACTCGCCCTCGTCTGTAGCAGGTTGTGTGTATTCCATCCCTTGTAATGAGTGTGCATGTGTTTACATCGGCCAGACAGGTAAATCTCTTTCCTCGCGTTTAAAACAGCATTCATACGCTATTCGTACAGCCCAGCAATCCAGTGCATTGTATTTACATTCCAGTTTATGTAATCATTCTATCGACTTCACAGGGGCAAAATGTATTGTTAAAAGTAAGGATTTTGTTGAACGAAACGTGATCGAGTCTGCTCTGATCAAACATTGTAACAACAGCCTTAATGTGAGCCCCGGTATGTACAAGTTGGATCCCTATTTAAGCCTCAATATAGCACGTCAAAACAATATAGCAATCATTTAAACACGTATGGCACTTGGAGATATTAATAGGAGCTGCCTTGTAGGGGCCAATAGGCCTTCTGCAGCTACCTTCTTTCTTATAATTCCTTTCCTCCACTTATTTTTGGTGGTCAGGTGATCTGCCCAGGCGGATATAAAGGTCTGATCAGCAATCTTATCTTCATTCTACTTTGCTCTGATGAAGGCGAATTAGCCGAAAACGCGTTAAGCATTTTCTATTTTTCATATGTGGTTATTCTGCATACTTGGATCAGTGTTTTTGTGATCATTGTTGCATATATATATATATATATATATATATATATATATATATATATATATATATATATATATATATATATATATATATATATATATATATATATATATATATTATATATATATTATATATATATATATATATATATATATATATATATATATATATATATATATATATATATATATATGCATATATATATACATATATATATATATATATATATATATATATATATATATATATATATATATATATATATATATATATATATATATATATAAACTGCACAGTTAAAAAGATTGGCCCTGAGCTGTTTGTTGATTGCAAACGCCAAACGAATTGAAATTACAATCTCTTAAATTGAAATGGCATATCTGTTGGAATCATAGTAATGTGAGCAATGAGGACATCTTCACCTTTCAAAGGTCCTTTCAAGATTGTTGCTTCTACGACGTCGCTGATTAATTTTTTTATTGCAAGCCACGTGACATTGCAAAGTTTTGTCTTGTTGATATTTCACAACATGATAATTGCCACGCCGATTTCCAATTGGTGTACGTGTGATGGTATCCCTGGCAGATCGAGTGAATTAAAAAATTCTGCTTGATAATTAACCGCTTCATCTGCTTCCTCAACAGTGTCGACGGACTTGTATGTGCCTGTCTCGCTTTGAATGTTAGACTGAATAATATTGTAAAGTTCGTGTGCCGAATGCTTTGGAAATGTTGCACTTGGGAGTTTCAATGAATTGCATGTTCAGTGACATTTTCAATGCCGAGGTAGCAGTTCTTCCACCTGGTAGCAATGTCGCAGCTATTCCGGACGATGCAAAAGCTAAGGCTATGCCATTTTGGGATCGAAATGCTGACAGAATCAATCTAATTAGGAAGGTTTTTACCAGTTCTTCCTGGAGCATCTAAGAAGATTTCTCAAAGCTCGTTATTGACTGTTTGAACTATTTGATTGTAAATACCATTTCTCTCAAGCATTAGATTAGGAATATTTGATTGCATATACGACAACAGATCACCCGTGTTGTAACTTTGTTCACGACGCAATTCTACATCAAACGAAGCAGCAGCAGATCGATTCGGTGATGGCATTTCCAATTGATTGAGGACTTTGTTCGCGATGTCTAAGCACAAGTCTTCAATCATTATTAACGCTTCGTTGTAGATTTCTGTTGTGAAATCCATGTTCACATTTCAATTTTCCTTTGCGTATTCGACGGATAATATCTTCATCATGTGCGATTTATATTTCTCCCATAACTCTGTTGGAGATGAAGGAGAGCCGGTGGTCAATATGATTGCAAACAATGTACGAATTTGATTTGGATGAGACGTGTTAGATGCGTCATTAATGCGTACATCCTATTATCGGTTCTTCAATTAATTCAGAGCTTGACATGCACTACGGAAAGTGGCATGTGTAACGCCGTTGACAAATCTCAATTGCTGGAAGACGTTGATCCAGGCATATTTACCAACAGCATGCGAAGAAAGAAGCATTCATCTTGATTGGGATGCACGGTGGATGTCTGCCTATCGTAGTTTATTTCAATATGCCAGGTTGTCCGTCGACTTGCTCACTTCGTTTTCGTCGTTCAAATGATTTTCTACTGGCATTCCACGTGTAATACGTAGGCACTACTGAATACAGCAGTGTTTTTGCAAATGCTTCATTTGACACAACGTGAAGAAAGCACTTAACGTTGTAGCCGGTAGATTCATAGCTGTTTGTTGCACATTTGCAGCTGTGAAATAAACGTGTTTTTGATTTTCTTGTTTTCAAAATAAAACCAAAATATACTAACGAAATATTTCAATTCAAACGTAGATCAATCGACACAGCTCAATTTCTCCAGCAATTGCACTGAAAAATAAGAACAGTTAAAAAACGAAATGAAAAACAACGAAAAAAGAAACAAATAAACTATACTCTCGAAATGAACACTATGGTAAACAACGCAGCTCAATTCGAACGCAATGTCACACAAAAAAATTGAATCCAAATGAAAATAAATCAAAATCTATGAAAAATCCATTTATCAATGCAATCGGAAACATTGAAATGAAATCGTAACGTATTTTGAATAGTGTGTGTTGCTCTTACGTGCAACAGATGGCGCTGTTTTTCCAAAAACTGCATGTATTTACCTATCACAGATGTGGCATCTAAATAGTAGGTATATAAAAACATGCACGTATTCGAATCGAACGATGTGTCAAAATTTCAAAGTAATCGAAGAAGAACTTTTGGAGATTACAGCATGTATTCTTACGTCCTACAAATGGCGCTCTTTTTAAAAAAAAAAAATTTGTTCCTGTCATATGTGGGGAATGTATATAGTAGGTATATACAAACATTCGTCTATTCGAATGCAACGTTGTGTCAAAATTTCAAAGCAATCGGTAAAGAGGTTTCGAAAATTTCCCTCACATGAAAAACACAGTTTTTCAAAAAAGCATGTTTTCTTTTATCATTGTGGGTACTCAATTCTACCGTTCAGGCATAATCCTATATTGGTAGGCTTAGTATATACGTATATACATATATATATATATATATATATATATATATATATATATATATATATATATATATATATATATATATATATATATATATATATATATATATATATATATATATATATATGTGTGTGTGTGTGTGTGTTCTCACTTAATTGTGCTTGCGGGGATTGAGTTCTGGCTCTTTGGTCCCACCTCTCAACCGTCAATCAACAAGTGTACAGGTTTGTGAGCCTATTGGGCTCTATCATATCTAACCTTGAAACTGTGTATGGAGTCAGCCTCCACCACATCACTTCCTAATGCATTCCTAATGCATTGGTCAAGCACTCTGATACTAAAAAAGTTCTTTCTAATATCTCTGTGGCTCATTTGGGCACTCAGTTTCCACCTGTATCCCCTTGTGCGTGTGCCCCTTGTGTTAAATAGCCTGTCTTTATCTACCCTATCAATTCCCTTGAGAATCTTGAATGTGGTGATCATGTCCCTCTAACTCTTCTGTGTTCCTGCAAAGTGAGGTTTAATTCCAGGAGCCTCTCCTCATAGTTCATACCTCTCAGCACGGGTACTAGTTTGGTGGCAAACCTTTGAACCTTTTCCAGTTTGGTCATATCCTTGACTAGATATGGACTCCATGCCTTGGCTACCTACTCCAGGATTAGCCTGACATATGTGGTATACAAAGTTCTGAATGATTCTTTACACAAGTTTCTGAATGCCATTATTATGTTGGCCAGCCTGGCATATGCCGCTGATGTTATCCTCTTGATATGGGCTGCAGAGGACAAGTCTGGCGTGATGTCAACCCCCAAGTCATTTTCTCTCTCTGACTCATGAAGAATTTCATCTCCCAGATGATACCTAGTATCTGGCATCCTGCTCCCTACGCCTGTATTCATTACATTACATTTCCTGTGGTTAAACTCTAACAACCATTTGTTCGACCATTCCTTCAGTTTGTCCAGGTCTTCTTGAAGCATTATGTAGTCCTCCTCTGTCTTAATCCTTCTCATAATTTTGGCATCGTCAGTAAACATTGAGAGGTATGAATCTATACCCTCCGGGAGATCATTTACATATATCAGAAACAAGATAGGACTGAGTACAGAGCCCTGTGAGACTCCACCGGAGACTTCACGCCAATCAGAGGTCTCACACCTCACCGTAATTCTCTGCTTCATATTGCTTAGATACTCCCTTATCCACTGGAGCACCTTACAAGCTTCACCTGCCTGTCTCTCCAGCTTATGTACCAGCCTCTTATGCCGTACTGTGTCAAAGGCTTTCCGACAATCCAAGAAAATGCAGTCCGCCCAGCCTTCTCTTTCTTGCTTAATCTTTGTCACCTGCTCGTAGAATTCTATTAAGCCAGTCAGGCAATATTCATCTTTCCTGAATCCATGTTGGCGATTTGTCACGAAGTCCCATCTCTCCAGATGTTACTAGGTTTTTTCTCATGATCATCTCCATCACCTTGCATTGTATACAAGTCAAGGACACTGGCCTGTAGTTCAGTGCCTCCTGCCTGCCGCCCTTTTTGTATATTTGGACCACATTCGCCGTTTTCCATATTTCTGGTAGGTCTCCGGTGTCCAGTGACCTACTATACACTATGGAGAGTGGCAAACATTGCCTCTGCACACTCTTTCAGTACCCATGGTGAGATCCCGTCTGGACCAACAGCCTTTCTAACATCCAGATCCAGCAGGTTTCTCTTGACCTCCTCACTCGTAATTTCAAACCCTTCCAAGGCCGCCTGGTTTATTTCCCTTTCTCCTAGCACAGTGATCTCACCTTCTTCTATTGTGAAGACCTCCTGGAACCTCTTGTTGAGTTCTTCACACACCTCCTTGTCATTCTCTGTATACCTATTCTCGCCTGTTCTAAGTTTCATTACCTGTTCTTTCACTGTTGTTGTCCTCCTGATGTGACAATAGAGTAGCTTTGGGTCAGTCTTGGCTTTGTTTGCTATATCATTTTCATAATTTTTCTCTGCTTCTCTTCTCACCCTAACATATTCATTCCTGGTTCTCTGGTATCTCTCTCTGCTTTCTGGTGTTCTGTTATTCCGGAAGCTTCTCAATGCCCTTTAGTTCAATCCCTTTGATTCCATACATGCCCTATTATACCGTGGATTCTTCTTTTGCTTCTCGGATTTTTCCCTATGGGACGGGATAAATTTGTTTACTGCCTCCTGACACTTTTGGGTGACATAGTTCATCATATCTTGTACAGACTTATCTCTGAGGCCAGTGTCTGAGGCCCCTTAGGAAACTTCTCATAGTTCCCCTTTCGGTATGCCAGCGTCTTGTTTCCTAGTTCTTTATGGGGGGAGATAATTCCTAGCTCGACCAGGTACTCAAAGTTTAATATACTGTGGTCACTCATTCCCAAGGGTGGTTCCATCTTAACTTCCCTTATATCCCACTCATTTAGGGTAAATATCAGATCGAGCATAGCTGGTTGATCTCCTCTCATTCTTGTTGATTCCTTGATGTGCTGGCTTAGAAAGTGTCTTGTTGTCATGTCCAGCAGCCTAGCTCTCCAAGTTTCTGGTCCTCCATGCGGATCTCGGTTCTCCCAGTCTATTTCCCGTGGTTAAAGTCTCTCATGATTAGTAGTCCAGATCCATTCCTGCTGGCATCAGAAGCTGCTCTCTCTATTATGTTAATGGTGGCCATGTTGTTTCTATCATATTCCTGTCTGGGTCTTCTGTCATTTGCTGGTGGATTATATATGACTACAACAATAATTTTTTGTCCTCCAGTTGTTATGGTACCAGCTATGTAGTCACTGGAACCCTCACAACCCTGAATAACCATCTCCTCAAAGTCCCAGCCCTTTATTACCAGCAGAGCTACACCACCTAAGCCTCTTCCTTTCCTTTCTCTTTCCTCATAACATAATATTTCTGTGGGAACACCGCATTTGTTATGGTTTTCGTTAGCTTTGTTTCTGTGAGTGGTATTATGTCTTGGTTTTCCTCTAGTACCCATTCTCCAAGCTCATTTGCTCTATTTGTAATTCCATCTATGTTAGTGTACGTTGCCTTGAGGCACACTTTCTTCTGTCCCTTCTTAAATCGTCCTCCTTGGTGAGTGTTCTGCTGGTTGGGGAAGCTGTTCCATGGGTGTGAGGATTTGTGAGGTGGATAACAGGGTCTCGGAAGATACTGGGGTGAGGGCGGGGACAGGGAGGGTATGGGATGAAGGGGGAGGGAGGACAGGATGGAAAAGGGGGGAGGGGGACATGTCGAGAGGAGGGAAGGGGTAGCAGGGTGGGAATGGGGTGTGGGGGGAGGGAGATTTGGCTTAGCATTTGAGTGGGGACAGGGAGGGTTTGGAGTTGGGGGGTTTTCTTTGCAGAGGAGGGTGGTGTGGTTGCCCTTCCTTCTGGTGTTACTGGGTAGCTGGTTGTGGGTTTCCCCCTCACCTCTGGGGATGATGTGTTGGGAGCTGTGAGTTCCTGGTTTTTCCCTTTCGCCCTGCGCTTCTTCCTTGCTTCTTCCGCCATGGGTCTCTCCTCCCTTTCCATGTCCCTCTGGAGGAATACTTTTTTTAATCCTCCCACCTGTTGCAGGTGGCTTTTCCTTGTTAGAATTATCTCCTTTGTGTTCTTGTTTGCAAACACTATCACACACGGTCTCGGTCTTTGTTGTACCAGCCTAGCCTGAAAACCTTCTCAAATCTATGCTCGGCCCCTTCCATCCCTTGTGCCTTCAGTATTTCATTTACTGCTGCATTGTCCTTATAATTCCACTCTGTCCTGTTGGAGCCTTCCTGGTCTTTAATACCCACAGCTACCACTGATCTTTTTCTTTCCAGCAACTGTCTAGTGGAGCGTGCAGCTTCCTGTGAGTTGGCTGCTCTCATGGCCACCTCCATCATTGTGGACATTACTTCAGTTATTTTTTTTATCATGCTGCAAATGTTGTTTTATAGTGGCATTCTCTTCCAATATACTATTTCCTCTTCCTTCCTTTCACTTCCTTTATACTATACACTAAGAGTGAGATGCTGGCAATGATGCAGGAAATGAAGAATGAAATAAGCAAACATTGAGAGAAACGATTCTATACCCTCTGGAAGATCATTTACATATATCAGAAACAGTATAGGTCCAAGGACTGACCCCTGCGGTACTCCACTCGTAACGTCTCGCCAATCTGAGACCTCACCCTCACACTGACTCGTTGTCTCCTGTTACTTAGGTACTCCTGTAACCAACGGAGTACCTTCCCTTTCACTCCAGCCTGCATCTCCAGTTTTTTCACTAGCCTCTTGTGTGGCACTGTGTCAAAGGCTTTCTGACAATCCAAAAATATGCAGTCTGCCCACCCTTCTCTTTCTTGCCTTATTTTTGTTGCCTGGTCGTAGAATTCAAGTAACCCTGTGAGGCAGGACCTGCCATCCCTGAATCCATGTTGATGCTGTGTTACAAAGTTCTTTCGCTCCAGGTGCTCCACTAGCTTTCTTCTCACAATCTTCTCCATCAGCTTGCATGGTATGCAGGTTAGGGACACTGGTCGGTAATTCAGTGCCTCCTGTCTATCCCCTTTCTTGTATATCGGGACTACGTTAGCTGCTTTCCAAATTTCTGGCAGTTCCCCTGTTGCCAGTGATTTGTTATACACCATGGAGAGCGGGAGGCACAGTTCTTCTGCTCCTTCCTTTAGTATCCAAGGGGAGATTCCATCTGGGCCTATAGCCTTTGTCACATCCAATTCTAGTAAACACTTCCTTACTTCCCCGCTGGTAATCTCAAACTCTTCCAGTTGTTCCTGGTTAGCTATTCCCTCTCTTATCTCTGGGATTTCTCCTTGCTCTAAGGTGACGACCTCTTGGAATTTCTTATTCAGTTCCTCACACACTTCCTTGTCGTTTGTAGTGAATCCTTCTGCCCCTAACCTTAGTTTCATAACCTGTTCCTTTACTGTTGTTTTTCTCCTGATGTGGCTATGCAGCAATTTAGGCTGAGTCTTTGCCTTGCTTGCGATGTGTGTGTGTGTGTGTGTGTGTGTGTGTGTGTGTGTGTGTGTGTGTGTGTGTGTGTGTGTGTGTGTGTGTGTGTGTGTGTGTGTGTGTGTGTGTGTGTGTGTGTGTGTGTGTGTGTGTGTTTACTAGTTGTGTTTTGCGGGGGTTGAGCTTTGCTCTTTCGGCCCGCCTCTCAACTGTCAATCAACTGTTTACTAACTACTTTATTTTTTTTTTCCAAGTGAGTGTGTGTGTGTGTGTGTGTGTGTGTGTGTGTGTGTGTGTGTGTGTGTACATACGTGCCAAACTATTTCTGTCCTCCAGGGTTTCAAACACGGAATTCTCTATTGTTGGTCGAGAATGAGCACAACAGTACTTGCGGGACCCTTTGGAACCATTACAACAATATATGAAAAACAAATATAACAAAACCCAAATGAACACAAATATTTTCAAATTAATGAAATACAATAAAGAAAGGAGAATAAACTTAACAAGAACATTTTTTCCTTGCCTAATATTTATTTAGACAAACAACGAGATAGTCAGTTTAGTACCGTTAGGCTTGGTTTACTTAATTTTCGAAAAGGCTTTTTCATATCTTCTGTTAACTATTATTAACAGATATACCTAAACAAAAATTCTTCTAAGATTTAGAGATAAATTTAAATTCTTCTGTACTAAGAGATAATTTTTTGAAGGCATCCAAAGAACTTATTTTGAAGGTTTAGATATAGGAATTAGGTTACTATTAGAAAATCATTATACTTTACAGATAATGGCTTTAAAGTTGTGACATTTTTTTAAGCAGCTGGCATTACAGTTAAACAAAAGGAAATGGTACACTGTGTTATAGACCAGAATGTAATGTGCGCACCATGTGAAGCACACATCGTACTCCTCATTCTCATGTACAAAATTCCTTATTTAATTCACATGATTTTGTAATTCGAAATTGTACGCTCATAATGTACGTCTTGCAACGAACTCTTATGTACCCTCTGCTCTCTGTCTCAAATTGAGATGTTAGTTACCGGTTCGTTGTTCACCGTTGTTTCTTACAGTAACATTTTGCAACAGCCACCCTTAATTGTACTTACTTCATGTTCGACCAACAAGTGCCACCAGTACAAGACACTGCTACAGTTACAAGACACCAGTTACAAGTACTACAACCTTTACTATATCCAAGTTTATCCAAAGGAATCTTCACACTGCCACCACCTTCCCTTAATGATCTGTGTAATTAAACTAATTGACTGTGAGAAGGGCCGATTGATAAAGATTAAGCTACCCAAGAGGTGGCACTAGCATGACTAGCCCGTAAAAGAAGGGCCAATCAATATCTGGAGAAATATCAAGAATCTGTATTCCCACTTATTAAAAGGGAGTGAATTAATTTATTTTATATGGCGGCTTAAATCAAACAAGGGAGAATATGTTAATCTATAAGGGTGTTTGTAAGACCATGTAAAGATCACTACACAATAAATCAGGATTTTGGAAGTCAGAAATAAAATTGAGGGGAATTTGGGATAAACACAAGTTAAATCAACATTTTGTCTATTCACACAAATATATATAATGCACTCTCCTAACTAAGATTCCTATCCCTGAAAGCAATGAATATAAATTAATTCTCCAGAGATGCAAAACTTAATCACAGTACTTTACCTTCTATCTGTTTACTTGACCAATATTGTCTGGCCTGTCGGTGTGTGAGGCCCTGCCACCTCTCATTACTGCCGCCAATCACACTAACAAAAAAACGTGCACATCTCGAAGTGAAACCGACCTTAGCTGGTTGCCAAAACTTGTTGCAATAGTTAATTAACAAAGTTAACTCATATGCTTTTGTAGCGAGTAGATTATCCCAATAATATACTCGCTCCAAATGCATTGTTAATATTCCTGTCAACCTTTGGAGATGAATGAGGTGAGGCGTTGCCCGGGCAACACGGTGAGGTGTTGCCCGAGCATATAAGCAGCAGAATAGCAAACATTAACCAGAGTCTACTTTCAAGTGTGGTCTAGAGCAGACACTTGCGAGATACTGTACCGACGCTCAGTGTGTTCAACTCACACCAAAGTATCACCTGTGTACTTCTGTATATTAGACCAAATATATATATAGTATCTTAGTGTCTGTGTTTATTGTCACCATACTTTACGTAACAATAGAACCGTTACATTGGTGACCCCAGAGAGTTTCGACGATACCCAGCCACGATGGACTACAACATGGACTCTCACTGGACCTCTACTGCTGCTGCTTGCTGTGGACCGCAGCCACCTGTCGTGGAACGTTGCCAACACCCTTGCCACAGCTATGATTTTCATCGCGATCATCTCTGCATTTTCATCTACTACGGCTTGCTGCTCCACGATCACTACTCACTCATCTGGCAGCTTCATCAGTAACTACATAATGTGGGATCTACAGCCTGTCCTGCCGACTCTCCGTCGCTGCCAGGGCACTGCTTGTTCTACAGGGGCGCCCACGAAAGCTGCTCTTTCGTCAGATTCATCTACACGTTCACTGCATTCTGATACTCTGCCGACTCAAGCACTTTGCGCAGTACAGGACTTACAGCTTGCGTTTCCGACTCTTCGTCGCCTCCAGGACAATTCAGCTCTAGCAGTGATTCCCTCGTTGTCCTAACTACGTGCCTACATTACCTCCTATTGTCCTGGTGCCCGAGCCCATCCGCCCCGGATCTAAATGCTCCACCAGCGACCCAAGGACGCAACAATTATGCACATTCTTCTCTCCTGCTACACCGAGCTTGTCCACACACTGCCTACATCTTTTGGTACCAGTCTACAATTGCCACAGTCAACAATGTAGTACTCGGCGTGTACAGTCCTAATCAACCCAAGACGCTACAGCTTCGACACAGAGCAGACAGCAGACTACGACCGCATCGAGCCGCCACGCTCTCGCTCCCCGAGTTCAGACACTCACAATTCTCAATCGAGCTGCCACGCTCTCCCACATAGAGCTCCACGACTCCGGCCTCACTCAGCTCTCTGCTCTGCTCCAGGCTTCGTCTCAACGTCTGCGACACTGCTAAATCCAGAGACACATCCGCCGACTACGCAGTTCACTTTTTTCGACCACAGTTACCAGCAGCACCGCCACCTACGACAACGGACGATCCTGTACGACCTCCCACCCTACAACCCCAGTTACCAGCCGCACCACAACCTGATCCTACGACGACGGACGATCCTGTGCGACCTCCCACCCTACGACCCCAGTTAGATGACATCAGCGAAGAGGAGGAAGTTAACTTTGATGGTTATGTAACGCGAGCAGGGCGTACAATTCACCGACCAGCTAAGTTCCTTGATCAAGTATTTTTCCTTTCATCCCCTGGGAGGGGGAGTTCTGTAGCGAGTAGATTATCCCAATAATATACTCGCTCCAAATGCATTGTTAATATTCCTGTCAACCTTTGGAGATGAATGAGGTGAGGCGTTGCCCGGGCAACACGGTGAGGTGTTGCCCGAGCATATAAGCAGCAGAATAGCAAACATTAACCAGAGTCTACTTTCAAGTGTGGTCTAGAGCAGACACTTGCGAGATACTGTACCGACGCTCAGTGTGTTCAACTCACACTAAAGTATCACCTGTGTACTTCTGTATATTAGACCAAATATATATAAAGTATCTTAGTGTCTGTGTTTATTGTCACCATACTTTACGTAACAATAGAAACGTTACACTTTATTCCAATTAAATTGACTGAATCTTTACGCTGAAATGATGTTAAATACAAAGTCAAGTAAATCATAATACGTTGTTTAGTAAAATGTTGAATAGTGACATGAATTGCTCTAAATTAAGGAATTAAGAAGCAAGGGAGGCTGTGACAATCTGGCACCGTTTGGTCTTATCCCAAGATGACTCATTACTCAACTGTCAAATCAACAAGTACCCATACTAGGAAATCCTTAACACAGGAGGGTGACCAACATAATTTTATAAAACTCTTTACTACTCATTTTTAAATAACTTACCGAGAGGTCTCAAAAGCTATTCTATTAAAGTACAGTCCATGGAAGGGTTTTCACAGGCCATCTCAGTGATGTATCATAATTGCATACTCACATAAGCGCTTATCCTTTTGAAAGGATTACCGTCGACCTTTCCTTTGCCTCCCAGGTAGAAAGTTCCCTCTGGCTCCTAACTAGAGTGCACCCATGATATACCATACTATTTACATTTCATACCAGCCTACATCATATCTTAAAAACAGCTTAAACTGTTACATATTAATAAGATGAGTGTGTATACATATATATAAGGAATTAGAAAATACATATATATCATCACCTCCTTCCTGCAGGAAAGTTGTGGGTGGCGCTGCTAGTGAGCGTGGTGGTGTGGGGCGCGACCCTGTGGCTGCTGCAGAGGGCGTGGCAGTGGGTGGCTGGAGGGCGTCGGGTGGAACTCATCACAACCTTCCTATACTCCTGGGGCGCCCTCCTGCAGAACTTGCCCTCAGAACCCTCCGTCAACTTCTCTGGCAGGGTAGGACCAAAAGTCTCAATAACATACAGAAGGGCAAGTCACAGGCACTGAATAGCTGTGACTGAAATACTGCACGTATGAACTTGCCTGTTCATTACAGGCAGTTCTTGGGTGAGATGTGTAATAGGCGGTTGTTGATGTTTCCCATAGCTGCTATTGCAGTTTCATTAATAAAGTTGAATGCGAGCATAAGAAGTGTTTTTCCTTTTATCAACTTTATCGAGTATTCAAGCACGCACGCACACACACACACACACACACACACACAAACACACACACACACACACACACACACACACACACACACACACACACACACACACACACACACACACACACACACACACACACACACACACACACACACACACACACACACACATACACAGAACCGGCTGAGCGTGGGGCCGGCCGGCCAAGCAGAGAGCACGCTGGACATGTGATCCTGTAGTCCCGGGTTCGATTCCGGGCGTCGGCGAGAAACATTGGGCAGAGTTTCTTTCACCCTATGGCCCTATTACCTAGCAGTAAATATTTACCTGGGAGTTAGTCAGCTGTCACGGGCTGCTTCCTGGTGTGTGTGTGTGTGTGTGATGTAGGGTAAAAAAATAGAAGTAGTAGTTAGAAACAGTTGATTGACAGTTGAGAGGTGGGCCGAATGAACATAGCTCAACCCCTGCAAGCACAACTAGGTGAATACACTCAGGGGTAAATATGGAGAGGGCACATCAGAATATTGAAAAGGTTTTCAGGCTCGGACAGTACTACAAGGACAGATACTGATTGATAGAGGTAGTATTCACGAGCAAGAACACAAAATAGAACATGTTAGCAAGGAAGAGCAGACTTGCAAATGAACTGAAGGTTAAAAAAGTATTCCTGCAGAGGTATATGAAAAGTGACGAGAGAATAAGGGCAGGAGACACTAGGAGGGAGCGCAGGGAGAGAGAAAGGAATCAGGGAACTACAACCCTGAACCCCACAATCCCAGAGAGAAGTGGAGAACCCCTCCGCAAGCAGTTCGACAGCCACAGTGAGAGAAGCACCACCCCTCCCTTCCACCCAATATATGTCCTGCCTGCCCCATCTCATGCCAGTCCCCACTAGGTGCCCACCTAGGGCACCCTCCCCCACGACCCCCCTCCCCAGGGCCTTCCTTCTCCCCCACACCCCCAAGCCCTCACTTCTCCCCAATGTCCTCCCTTTTCCCCAACCCACAAGCCCTCCATTATCCACCCCCCCACCTAAGCCCTCCCTTCTCCCAAATCCACAAGGCCCCTTCATTCTCACTCTCCTCAGCCCTCCCTTTCTTCCCTCCCCCATCTCCCACCCCCAAGCCCTTCCACCTCTTCAGTCCCACCCAAGCCCCCCCCCCTCCTTCTCCCCCCCTTCCTCCCCAAGCTCTTTCCTCCCGTACCCCCCCCCAAATCTCCCCTTCTCCAACACTTCCCCAAACCTCCACCTCATCCCCCCCCCCTTATGTTGGAGATAAGAAAATTCCTAACAGATATAACATGGGAAATAGAGCCCAGGGAAAAGACGGCCCAAGACATGATGCACTACATCATACAGTAGTGTAAGGAGGCAGCAGACAAATTTGTCCTGGTCCAAAAAGATAACAATGATATGAAGATGAGAAACCCATGGTTTAATCAGAGATGTAGGCTAGCTAAGCAGAAAAGTAAAAGGGCGTGGAGAAACTATAGAAATAACATAACAGGACACTTGAGAGCAGAGAAAGATACCAGAGTACCTGGAATGAATATTTCATGTTGAGAAGAGAGGAAGAAGGGCAATACGAAAATGACATCGCAAGCAAGGCAAAGGCTCAGCCTATATTGCTGCAGAGCCACATCAGGAGATAAAAACGGTAAAGGAACAGGTAATGAAATTGTTGATAGGGACATACAGATTCACTACAAACAACAAGGAAGTGTGCAAGGAACTGAATAAGAAATTCCAGGTCTTCACATTAGAACAAGGAGAAGTTCCAGAGATAAGAGAGGGAATAGTTAACCAGGAAACACTAGAAGAGTTTGATACCAATGGGGAAGTAAGGAAGCTTTTGATAGAGTTGGATGTGACAAAGTCTGTAAGCCCAGATGGAATCTTCCTATAGATACTGAAGGAAGGAGCGGAAGCACTGTGCCTGCCACTCTTCATAGTGTATAACAAATCACTGTTAACAGGGGAATTGAAGGGAATTATCAGGGGAAAGTGCCATGCCATTATGACTATACCACTCGGAGAGGGTCAGGATAAGGATTTGGGATGGGATGGGGAGAAGGAAACCAGAGAACTGCCAAGAATTTGGTTGGGGGCTAATGTAGTCCCTATATACAAGAAGGGGGATAGACAGGAGGCACTGAACTACAGGCCAGTGTCCCTAACTTACACCATGCAAGCTGATGGAGAAGATTGTACAAAAAACATCTGGAGCGAAAGAACTTTGTAACAAAGCATCAACATAGGTTCAGGGATGGCAAGTCTTTCCTCAAAGGATTAATTGAATTCTACGACCAGGCAACAAAGAGAGGAGTGGGCAGACTGTATATTTTTTATTGCCAGAAAGCCTGTAATGCAGTACCACACAAGAGGCTAGCTAGAAAAACTGGAGATGCAGGCAGGAGTGAAAGGGAAGGTACCCCATTGGATAAGGGAGTACCTAAGCACCAGAAGACAGCAAGTCACTGTGAGGGGTAAGGTCTCAGATTGACGAGACGTCACCAGTGGAGTCCCGCAGGGTTCAGTCCTTGGACCTATACTGTTTCTGATATATGTGAATGATCTCCCAGAGGGTATAGACCCGTTCCTCTCATTGTTTGCTGATGATGCAAAAATTATGAGGAGGATTAAAACAGAGGCAGATTGTAGGAGGATAGAAGATGAACTTGACAGATTGAATGAATGGTCCGACAAATGGCTACTAAAGTTCAACCCAAGTAAATGCAAGGTAATGAAGCTAGGGGGTGGAAACAGAAAGTCAGACACAGGATACCGAATAGGAGATGAAGTACTTCATGAAATGGACAGAGAGAGAAAGATCTTGGAGATGATATCACACAAAATCTGTCTCCTGAAGCCGACATAAAGAGAATTACATCTGTGGTATATGCGAGGCTGGCTAACATCAGAACAGCCTTCAAGAACCTGTGTAAGGAATCATTAAGAACCTTGTATACCACATATGTAAGACCGATCCTGGAGTATGCGGCCCTAGCATAGAGCCCGTACCTTGTCAAGCACAAGACGAAGCTGGAAAAAGTTCAACGGTATGACACAAGGCTAGTCCCAGAATATGAGGCATGAGTTACGAGAAAAGTCTGCGTGAAATGCACCTTACGACACTGGAAGACAGAATTGTAAGGAGAGATATGATCACCACCTACAAAATTCTCAGAGGAATTGACAGGGTAGATAAGGATAAACTGTTTAACACGAGTGGTACGCGAACAAGGGGGCGCAGGTGGAAACTGAGTACCCAAATGAACCACAGGGACGTTAAAAAGATCTTTTCGGTGTCAGAGTAGTTAACAAGTGGAATGCATTCGGCAATGATGTGGTGGAGGCTGACTCCATACACAGTTTTAATTGTAGATATGATAGAGCCCAATAGGCTCAGGAATCTGTACATCAGTTGATTGACAGTTGAGAGGCGGGACCAAAGAGCCAGAGGTCAACACCCGCAAGCACAACAAGGTAAATACAACTAGGTGAGTACACACATACATACAGACATACACATATCATATTATAAAGGGGGCGTGATAGCTGAGTAAACAGCGCTCTATACTCGTAATCCTACGGTCCGAGTTCGATCTAGACTGATGGCAGAAACAAAAAGGGTAGCTCCTTTCACCCTAATTCCCCTGTTACCTAGCAGTAAATTGGTACTTGGGAGTTAGACAGTTGTTATGGGCTGCTTCCTGTGTGTGTGTGTGTGTACTCACCTAATTATACTCACCTAATTGTGCTTTCGGGGGTTGAGCGTGTGTGTGTGTGTGTGTACTCACCTAGTTGCACTCACCTAGTTGTGCTTGCGGGGGTTGAGCTCTGGCTCTTTGGTCCCGAGGTGAGTTCTCCCACATATTGCAGGTGGCTCTTCCTTGCTAGAATCTTCTCCTTTGTGGCCTCGTTTGCAAACACAATCTTTAACACACGGTCTCTGCCCTTGTTGTACCAGCCCATCCTGAAAACCTTCTCAATTCTATGTTCTGTCCCTTCCATCTCTAGCCTCCTTAGTATTTCATTCGCTGCTGCTCTGTCCTTATCATTCCATTCTGTCCTATTAGAGCCTTCCTGCTCTTTAATACCCAAAGCTATCACTGATCTTTTTCTTTCCAGCAGCTAACTAGTGGCCTTTGCTGCTTCCTGTGAGGTGGCTGCTTTCATGGCTACCTCCCTCACTGTGGACATTAATTCCTTGTTCTTTTTTAGGATTTCCGCAAATGTTGTTTGTACTATGGCAGTCCCTTTCATCGTACCATTTTCATCTTCTCTTTGGATGATTATCTGAGCCTCCATCTCGGTATTATTCTCTTTAAGTATTTTAATCTCCTCTTTTGCTGCTGTCAGCTTGCTTTGCAGGTTGCTTATTGTATTTTTCATTTCCTACATCTCCCTTCTGTTATCCTCCAAAGCCTGGGCAAACACTTCCATCATTTGGTCACATTAACTTTTTCCCTGTTCTCTTAGAAGTCCCCACTGCCATGTTTGTCCCTGTTCTTACTATATCTTGATAGGGTTTGCCAGGAGGGGGGCAGAGAGAGAGAGAGAGAGAGAGAGAGAGAGAGAGAGAGAGAGAGAGAGAGAGAGAGAGAGAGAGAGAGAGAGAGATGGGGAGAGCAGGAGAGAGAGAGAGAGAGAGAGAGAGAGAGAGAGAGAGAGAGAGAGAGAGAGAGAGAGAGAGAGAGAGAGAGAGAGAGAGAGAGAGAGAGAGAGAGAGAGAGAGAGAGAGAGAGAGAGAGAGAGAGAGAGAGAGAGAGAGAGAGAGAGAGAGAGAGAGAGAGAGAGAGAGAGAGAGAGAGAGAGAGAGAGAGAGAGAGAGAGATATGGGAGAGCAGGAGAGAGAGAGAGAGAGAGAGAGAGAGAGAGAGAGAGAGAGAGAGAGAGAGAGAGAGAGAGAGAGAGAGAGAGAGAGAGAGAGAGGAGAGAGAGAGAGAGAGAGAGAGAGAGAGAGAGAGAGAGAGAGAGAGATTGGGAGAGTGAGAAGAGAGAGGGAGAGGAGGAGGGTGGCTGATATCCTGTTTGTAGTACATGTGTGTGTGTGGGCTGTTTGAGAAGGGGTGGTGACACAATGTCTTGAGGTGAGGAGTTGGTGGTAGCCTGTGTGTGTATGTATATGTGTATGTTTAGGAGGGGTTATGGTGAGGGAAAGAGGGGGGGCGGGGAGGGGTGGTGGTGATGGACAGTGCTGGAGGGTGAAGCGAAGGGACTTGGGGTAGCTGGTGGCTGGGTCTATGGGGGGGGGTGTGGTATGGTGTGTGTGTGTGTGTGTGGGGCGGAGGGATACGAGTGAGGGGGGATCGGGGTTCTGGTGTGTGTGTGTGTGTGTGTGTGTGGATTTTTATTTTTTAGTTAGTTACTAGTTAGGAACAGTTGATTGACTGACAGATAAGAGGCGGGCCGAAAGAGCAGAGCTCAACCACCGCAAGAACAACTAGGTGAATACATACTGCTTGGTCATGTAGCTTCTCATTACTTGCGAGGATTTAATGAAATATAATCGAATGTACTCAATAATTTCGTATTTAGGTTTCCATCATGGTCATATTTATTCATATATATTTGTGTTACTACATTTTGGTAGCAGTTTTTCCTGTAGGCATATATTATTGAATGTGACCAAAGGGATGAGATCAATGATTGTAGTGCGATTCTTCTCTGTTTTCCTTACATTTTCTTCATATGAGAAGGAAGTTGAAAATTAACTCTCCAAAGTTCATTTGTTCAGTATTATTTCACCTAACGCTAAAAGATGCGTTTTGTTAACTTTTGGTAATGCAGAGTTAACACTGCTTGGTTAAAAGCAGTATCGAATAATTACAACATTTCTTGTTGCAACATATATACCCAAGGAAGAAGTGGAGGTGAAGCATTTCACTTATAGGTCCATTGCATCTCGTTAATCTCCTGTTCGCATGATGGCTGGTGCCGTATGTTTTATGTTTCGTCGTGTTCTGGAAGTTGGCAGAGTGTCACTTGGTGCTAGTTGGCTATTAATACGTAGCTTGGTTTGTTTGATGTATAGTGCCACGCCGATGTCTAGTCTTCTGTTGTCGCTGCATCTCTCGATTATTTTGGTGTTGTTTATGGATATATCTCTAGTGTCTTGATATGTCTTGTTATTTACAGACTATATGTTCCTAGGACGTTGCTGTGTGTCCATTGTTAGGCACGATGAAAGGGATGTTGTTTTCTTGCCTATATATTGAATTCGTTGGGGCAGACAGTTCTCAAGTGGGCATGTGAAGGCATAGACAACATTCATCTCATTAAAAGGGCTATGTTTGGTGTCAGGTGAGTTCTTCATGAGCAAGCTGGCAGTCTTCTTGCACTTATATTATTAGTTCAATCTTCTGGTTTTTAACTCTCTGTCTCTGCCTCTGTATGTGTATTTATCTGTATCTGTCTCTCATTATTACACAAAATATAATTGTCTAATGTATATTGTTAATATCGCCGTCTAATAACAGTCCTTTATGGCCTCAAGCGTCATTTTAATCCACTTAGAAAGATCGCAGACGGCTGTACATGTAATTTAAGTTAATAAAGAACGAGTCTTACACGCAATCTTGCGTGATATTTAGTTGTACATGGTAAATTTGGGCCGATTGCGAAGCAAAATGGCACCTGGGCAGACGGCGACACAACCACGGCTTTGTGGAGCGCTGCAACACATGCCTCAAGCTCATATAACGTGAAAGATGACTGGCAGCGGTTCAGGTGTTCAGTTAATCAGCAATGAGCTTCCTGTGACGTCATCGGTGAGCACTGAGCCCGCCCTAGGGCAAGGAGCCTAGATTTCGGACGGGTAGGTTGTGACTTTAATTGGGAGCTCTCGAGAAAATCGGCAGATTTGGATCTTAAGTGGCGAGTTGAGCCTAAAAGAGAGGCATCAAGACTACGTCCATATAGAGGCGCCAAGGTGACCTTTGTGCAATAAGGTCGAATGAGTATCGTCGACGAAGGGACCTGCTGAGAGTGAAAGAGACTCAATAGCATGCCAGATTCAGTTGTGGGAGCTGCATGTACCTCTATTTGGACCTCGGTAGACTGACTGTCGAAGCCTAGTAACAGTCCCGACCAGTGAGCATCGGAGGTAGTAACGACTCGGTGTGTGTGAATCCACAAGGTGTAGCCATTGAAGAGGCTAGTGAAGACACTACCGAGATCACGATAAGCGAGTGCCCCTTTTAATGTATGCCTGTGAAGAGACAAATGGAATGTCAACTGTGACCCTAGAAGAGGAATGTTTTATTTAACTGTGCCAGAGAAGAGGCTGTAAGTACCCGTTTGTCGACGTTAAATTTTCTATAGTAACCAGTGAAGTGAGCATGTGCAGCAGAATTTAATGTCTCTGGTTACCTTATAAAGATAGTGAACATAGTGAACAGACTTACGGCGTCCCCTATCGAAACTAACCCAACTAGTGAAGTCAACCATTGTTATATCTACCTCCATGACAGTGAATCAGTGCACTGGGTCCTGACATAAGGCTGCCGGCAAAATGTACAATCCGCAGAGTAACAAGGATCAAGGGAGATACAGTGTTGACACCGACGTTGGACGCACCGCACGACGTGTCCCCCTGGTGTGTCAAGAGGAGCGGCGCAGAGTCTGTGCTACCCAAGGAAGGACGAGGATATGTGTGACGCCAGGAAGCAGTCAAGAATGTGGTGACGGAAATTCAGAGAGCTGGCGACACATGGGAGCTACAAACCACGGGAGATATAATTTCCTAGCTATGTAATCTGCCATTCCATTCCCGCTTATTGAATAGGCATTCCCATGGGAACTTGTAGGAATTAATTACTATATGTCTATACACTCATGTTGTAGGATACAATGATACTATACAGTAACGTTAATACTATTGAAGATCGAGAACAGCCGTTAGCTATAAATATGATTGAGGCAATCCAATATGTACAATTATTTATATTATGTACTAGCAGTACCCGCCACGCGTTGCTGTGGCTCAGTCTGGGTAAGTGGGAAAGAAAGAAAAGAAAAGGTACACGTTTCTAATATGTTTAATTTTACAATGCTTGTGGGTATACAATATTTTTTGTTGGTCCATTGTCTGTGGTGGTATAGAGATTGTCTGGTTTGCCAACTTTAGGACACGCAACATATAATTGTCCATGTGAGAAGTAATCCGTGTTCAGATATAAACTGCACAGTTCTGTAGATTGGCCCTAAGCTTTGTTGATTGTGATTGCAAACGCCAAACGAATTGGAAATTACAATCTCTTAAATTGAAATGGCATATCTGTTGGAATCATAGTAATGTGAGCAATGAGGACATCTTCACCTTTAAAAGGTCCTGTCAAGATTGTTCCTTCTACGATGTCCCTGATTAATATTTTACTGCAAGACGCATGGCGTTGCAAAGTTTTGTCTTGTTGATATTTCTCAACATGATAATTGGCACGCCGATTTCCAATTGGTGTACGTGTGATGGTATCTCTGGCAGATCGAGTGAATTAAAAAATTCTGCTTGATAATTAACCGCTTCATCTACTTCCTTAACAGTGTCAACGGACTTGTATGTGCCTGCCTCTCTTTGAATGTTAGATTGAATAATACTTCGTGTGCTCGTGTGCTTCGTGGAAGTTCGTGTGCCGAATGCTCTGGAAATGTTGCGTTTGGGAGTTTCAATGAATTGCATGTTCAGTGACATTTTAACAGCCGAGGTAGCAGTTCTTCCACCTGGTAGCAATGTCGCACCTATTCCGGATGATGCAAAAGCTAAGGCTATGCCATTTTGGGATCGAAATGCTGCCAGAATCAATCGAATTAGGAAGGTTTGACAAGTTCTTGCTGGATCATCTAAGAAGATTTCTCCAAGCTCGTTATTGACTGTTTGAATTATTTGATTGTAAATAACTTTTCTCTCAAGCGTTAGATTAGGAATATTTGATTGCACATACGACAACAGATCACCCGAGTTGTAACTTTGATCACGACGCAATTCTACATCGAACGAAGCAGCAACAGATCGATTCGGTGATGGCATTTCCAATTGATTGAGGACTTTGTTCGCGATGTCTAAGCACAAGTCTTCAATCATTATCAATGATTCGTTGTAGATTTCTGTTATGCAATCCCTGTTCACATTTCAATTTTCCTTCCGTATTCGACGGACAATATCTTCAGCATGTGCGATTTACATTTCTCCCAAAACTCTGTTGGAGATGAAGGAGACCCGGTGGTCAATATGATTGCAAACAATGTATGAATTTGATTTGGATGTGACGTGTTAGACGCGTCATTAATGCGTACATCTTTGAACAACATCGGTTGTTCTCCAATTAATTCAGAGCTTGACATGCATTACGGAAAGTGGCATGTGTAACGCCGTTGACAAATCTCAATTGCTGGAAGACGTTGATCCAGGCATATTTACCAACAGCATGCGAAGAAAGAAGCATTCATCTTGATTGGGATGCACGGTGGATGTCTGCCTATCGTAGTTTATTTCAATATGCCAGGTTGTCCGTCGACTCGCTCTCCTCGTTTGCGTCGTTCAAATGATTTTCTACTGGCATTCCACGTGTAATACGTAGGCACTTCTGAATACAGCAGTGTTTTTGCAAACGCGCCATTTGACATAACGTGAAGAAAGCACTTAACGTTACAGCCGGTGGATTCAAAGCTGTTTGTTGCACATTTGCTGCTGTGAAATAAACGTGTTTTCGATTTTCTTTTTTTCAAAACAAAACGAAAAAATACTAAAGAAATATTCAATTCAAACGTAAATCAATCGACACAGCTCAATTTCTCCACCAATTGCACTGAAAAAGGAGTGCACCTGGAGCTGCCGTGAGGTACAGACGTGTCGACTGGCCTCTGGTAGTTTGGGGTGTTTGCCGTTTTCGTCGCCAGGGGGTGTGGGCGTCCCCACCCTCCCTGCAGTTGCTGCTTGGTTGGTGTTGACGTCGCACACTTGCGATGGGAGGCCTTCTCCCTCCTGCGATGAGAGTAATCTCCGTGGGACTGGAATTTACGGGCTGTGTTGGCTATCCTCTAGTTGAGCTTTTCATGTGTGACATGCTCCGTGTCCCGCTCGACGACGTCTACGAAGTTGAGCTGGTAACTGCTCACCGGGTTATTGTCAAGTTGGCGGGGGAGGAGGTGTACCGTGCATTCCTCCGCCATTACGAGGGGGCGTTCCTTGCTGCTGCTGGATGGTGCCGACTCTGTGACCATTACAGACCGTAGTGGTGCCCTGACATACGTGAGTGTGCATAGGGCGCCCTTGGAGTTTCCCGAAGATCTACTGCGGTGTTACTTCCAGGAGTTTGGCGTGGTCGTCAGTGTGCGGGTGCACACGCTGCCCTCAGGGAGGTATAAGGGTATACAGACAAACATTCGTACCCTTAGGATGCGCCTGAGGTCTGACATCCCTTCTTCGGTCCGGCTTCTGCGGTACTACATCCAGGTATACTTTGCCAGGCAACTCCCGTACCTGCTTTCGGTGTGGCCTGTTGGGGCATCAGGCTGCCAGGTGCTCGGAGGCTGCAGTCGCTCCTGTGAATCTGTTCCGGGAGGAGGATTTCCCGCCGTTCCCTGTTGGGGTGGATTCCGAGGGCGAGGATGTGGACGTCCTGTTGGCTGCTGCGGCTCCCCCTGCGTCGCCCGGCGGTCCTCCTAATGGTGCGGCCCCTCCTCCGGGTGTTCCGGTGCCGTCGGCTGATCTTCCTGCCCCTGTCGCGGTCACAGCTGCTCCCGGGGGTCTTCCAGATGGTCTCTGCGTGTCGTCGACGTCTTCGTCTTCCTCGTCTCCTGCTGCTGCATCTGGCCCTGCGCCCTCGCCGGGTGTCTCGGCTGAGCTGGGTGCTGGTGGGGCTGCAGAGCTTCCTGTTGTGTGCAGCCCGGTTCCCCCTGCGGTTGAGGCTGCTGCCGTCATGCGACGGGCATCGGTTCGCTCGGCTTGTGAAGCCCATGGTTCTGGGTCAGCCACCAGCTCTGAGGATGTGCGGCCGGAGCCAAAGTGGTCCCGGCGTTCTTCTACTGCTTGGGCTGATGTGGAGGATTTCGACGCCGGTGGGTCTTCAAGCGATGATGTGGTGGATCCGGGTGCTTCGCGCTCTATGTCGATGGTGGTTGCTGACGTCCATGTGCCTGCTGATGACGACGATTGTGCTTATGATTTACCTCCTGTTCTTTCTTCTGCAGAAGGTTCTCCGCAGTGGGGGAGGGGGGGGTGGTCGCTCCTCCAGACGTAGGTGGCGTGGGTGCTGGTGCGGGCCGCGACCTCGTGCTGGTGCTGAAGAAGGATGCTCGGCGTGGGGGGGTCCCTGCAGGTGACACGTCTGGTAGTTGCCGCGGGGCCCTGTGGGGCTGCCAAGGAGGCTACCAGTGCGCTGCCCATTGCCCGGCCCCTTGGGGGGAAGCCCCTCCCGATCATCTTGGCCTCCGGTGTGGCGTATGATGGGAACCAGAACCCTTTGTCGTTTCACTTTGTTGACCACGTGCAGCCTGTTTCATGGTGCCCCTCGTCCGTCTGGGTTCCGCAGGCTCGGTGTTTTGTTGTGGGTGTGCCGGACTTGATGCCTGATCCTCGTACGGCTCATAATCACCCTGTTCCGGATAACATCATGTTGCTTTGGGAGTCGTATTGTATTCGTTTCCCGGCAGCGGAGTGGCCGGAAAAGTATGAGAAATTTGAGTAGTTTTTGTGATTGCTGTGTGTTTAGTGTGTGAATGGGAACTGTGGTATGTTCTGCTATGTGTTATATTTATTGTGCGCCCTTCAGGCCGTTGTTATGTTTAGTTTTCTCATGACCTTGTTTATTGTATTTCTTATATTTCTCAATATGCTTTGCGTGTAGCTATACCACTCACTGATCAGTCTGTTCCTTTGCTTCTGCTGTGTTATGTGCCCCTCTGGCTACGATGTTTGCCCTATTGTGTTCTGTGTTTGTGCCTCTCTTTTTATTTCTTGCACGGCTAGTGGTTAGTTGTGCATGTTCTTGTTTATTATTTGTGTTGTTATTGTGCCATGTGTTGCTTGTGTTTCTGTTTCTTGGCTTATTGTATATTTATATATTTTTTTTGTTATTTTGGTATCCTTATGCTTTCCCTATGTGTTATGATGTTTGTTTGTTTTGTTTTGTGTTATTATGTTTTGTGTATTGCTAGCCTGTTTACGCTATTTTCTCTTGTGTTCTGTTGATGTTTGCTGTTTTTTGTTGTGCTGTCGGTCCTTCTGGCCGGTGGTTTTTTGTTTTGCTTATTTTGTTTCTTCTTTTCTTTTTATTGTATTTATTGTCTTAAACTTGCATGCTTGCATGTAAAAATAGAAAAAAAAATTGCACTGAAAATTAAGAACAGTTAAAAAACGAAATGAACACTATGGTAAACAATGCAGCTCAATTCGAACGCAATGTCACACAAAATAATTAATTCCAAATGAAAATAAATCAAAATCTATGAAAAATCCATTTATCAATGCAATCGGAAACATTAAAATGAAATCGTAACGTATTTTGAAAAGCATGTGTTACTCTTACGTGTAACAGATGGCGCTATTTTTCAAAAAATGCATGTTTTTACTTGGCACAGATGTGGCATCTAAATAGTAGGTATTGTCACGTGGGGGGTGGTGGGCCGGGGCTCTGCTAGGACTCGGCTGCTAGGGGCTCAAAAGGCCCAAATACTCAGCCCCTCCGACTCCCGGGATTCACCGGAGTCTCCTTGGTCACACAAGAGAGGACCAACAATGCCCACCTCCGCAGGTCTTTGCTTCCACCACAAAAGGGGGTGCCACTGATTCACCCTGGAGGCCCTTCAGTCAAACACGGGGAAACTGCTGTTAACAGTTCCGGCCTAGACCCGTGGAGGAGTGAAGGAAGACTCAGGCTTACCTTATAACCATAACCTCCCTGAGTCTTGCCTGCCAGACAAAAAAAGGTTGCAGGAACTCCTTTCCCGCCTGTCTTCTCTATCTTCTTCTTAGCAAGGTCGCCAGCTGGGTTATTATATCTGCACCCCAGCAATGCAGTTCAGTGGGTGTATTATATATTGTTTGTAGCCAGAAGATTGCTACTCCCACAGATCTGCTACTAGACTGTTGGCCCAGGGTACTCTCCCAGGAAGGTCTGTGTGGCTTTACCTCTCTCTAGCCACTACGTTAATAGTTGCCACCATTCAGGCACCAATACTGATCGGATGGCTAAGGGTACAGTTTTATGTAAGTCTGTGCTGTCTTTACCACTCTCCAGGCAATAAAAACTGCTATAGAGAACGTATTGTTCCCTAGGTGGTACTATGATAACCTTCGTGTATGCTCATAGAAAAATATCATAAATGGAGGCACACTTAAACACAGTGATAAAATGTGCGAATTTACTGATGCAAATTACATGAACACACACACAATCACAAGTAATACATGAATATGGAAATATGGATACTAAGTCTGGAGATCGTCAGCCTCTTCTTCCACGACCTCCAACACTCCTTCAACTGGGCAGAAAGACAGGAGTCCCACACTCTCACAGGAGGGCCTCTTCACCACGACGGCGCCTCTTCTTCACTGTCCTGCCATCCATACACACTGTCCCCTCTGACAGTCCTGGACACAAGCTGCCTCGCAGCCTATTCTACTACTAAAGTATTAAAGTCCTGTTGCCACATACATAAGCAAATATTGTGGCCTAACTAGCCTACTCACACAAGGGGTAATGGGAGGGAAAATGATCTACCTTACATTCCTGGCTCACGACGCCTGTCCCTCGATGGTGTGAGGTTCCCACGCTTCCTTGGGTCGATCCTTGACGATCCAGGACGTTCCACAGGTCCTCAGGTGTCGTGGAGCCTTCGCGTCGTCGCCGTTCCAATCCCTGAAATTCAGCTGCCCCAATCCTGGTTCATCGATGGGCGCTGAGCTAATCACTATTTTTCCCACACTCGCCCCTTCCACAAGGCGTTGCTCCTTGTCCTAGGCACGGTGTCGTCCTTCCAAGACCCTCAGTGGATGTGACCCGGTCACAGCTAGGCTTGCCCGCCACATCTTTTCTGACCCTCGACGTCCAGCGTCGCCGCCCTGCGTCGTCGCCGAATATTTTCCAAATTTGGCCCTCTTTCGCTCAATAAACTTGGTTCCTTTTGCTTCCCAGAAGCGCGGGGTCTCCAATATATCCGATGGGCTGCAATAGCCAGCACTAATCCACTAAGAAAGGCTTGTAGAGCCTCTAATCCTGGAGAGCAGACCGAGGTGCGTCCTGTCGCTTCCAAGGTCGGGTCACTTCTCTGCTCAATGAACTTGGTTCCTTTTTTGCTTCCCAGAAGCGCAGGGTCTCCAATAACTTATGGTGGGCTGCGATGGCTAGTTTAATCCACTGAATAAGGCTTGTAGAGCCTCTAATCCTTGAGAGCAGACCGAGGTGCGTCCTGTCGCTTCCAAGGTCAGATCAACTCTGACGTTGGCGCCGCCCGGGGCACTCGGTGACGTCATGGCGGGCCCTGATTTGTCGCCCGCGACCTAAGTCGGCCAATCCGCGATCGGCTAGTGTCCCTTCCAAAAGGTCATATCTGCAGTAGGGGATACTGTTTCATTTTATAACAGGGCGCCAATTTCCCTTTATTTACAACTTATAATGTAACTTCCTTCCATTAACTGGCAGTCGGTCTGGTCGCCACATATATCATTAGACTCCCTGAACCTCAGAGAATCAGTAGGGAGAGCTGATATGACTCTTAAAGCCGGCAAACGAAAGAAATAGGAGAGGGCACCGTAACATACCCCTCCCCTTAAAATAAGAGTCATATCGGAAGAGCAGCACTCAAGAGGGCAACCTATACTCTTGCTCCCTCCGTTCCTGAAGTGTCACTCCTCCAGTTGGTGACGTGGCTCATACCACCTTGCCAGTCACTTGCCTCATTGTATCTCCACCTCGCATAGGACCGGGTGTGATGGGTGTTCCCTGAACACCTACAAGAAATCCTCTCTCCGTGGCTACGAGTGTACTCCCACGGCTCGTTACCACTGTAAGATTCAGTGCATGCAGCGCCTCCACCGCGTCGTGCACTCCGAGATAGTCTTGCATTTCCACTGCGTCCTACAGGTACTCCATGTTTCCTCTCATGATCTCCTCTTCGCCAATCTTCTCTCTTCTCGGTTCCTCTTCTCCCATAGGTGCGTTGTCTCCTCACAGTGGCACTTGTAACCTGTACTCCATCCAGCAGCTTCCTCTCTTCCACACTAGGCTTTTGCGATGGCCCAATGCCCCTCTGGTTAGGCTGGCGCCTATCCTGGGTGTACCTATTCCCTGCTTTCTTCGTATTGCCTTTCCTATACCACTCGCTCCTTCGTTCCCGACGAACATCTTCACTCCTCCATGAGATTCTCTTCCCTGCAGACGTCTTCTTCGGTTCGTGATTGGGCTCATCCACCTCCCTGTGGCTCACCTCACCACGGTGGTTCATCTTGCACCTACCACTATTCATCTGGCCGGCATAGGGCGCACTGCATCGTGGCTTCTCCACTCTGCCCCTCACCGCCGTTCGCTCATCCACTGAGCTTACTTTATTCACGTTTCTGTATGGAGGGAGTGCGGTCTGCAGCCTCTTCACCGCCCCAGGCGTTTGTACAGCTGCTCCTCGCCACTCCTCCACAGGCATCATCAGGCTTAGTCGGAGGTCCCCGTCGGGGTTTTCCACAACCTCCAACGACCTCTCTGCACTCTCGCCCTCGTTGTCGTCGTCTCTGGCGACGTTTCCCCTGGCGAAGTCGGCCTCCTCACTACCATCTGGAACGACCGATACCTCACCTGGCTGGGTTGTACCGCTGCTTGCAACATAGGCACTCCTGGCCCAATCGGGTTGTATCCTGCCTCCTCCGAGGTCATTACCCAGCACCATCTGTACATGCTCTAGGGGTAATTTAGGGGCTACAGCTACTATAGCTTTCTCGACTCCGCAGTCGGCAATCAGCTGTACTTCGTGAAGTGGCAACCTATATTCCTCCCCCACACTGCGTATCCTCACCACTCCCACAGGTGAATCATTAAATTCCTTGGGGAGAATACTCCTGGTTACCATACTTATGTCAGCACCCGTATCTCGAAGAACGGCCACCTCCACTGGGTCTGACTTTCCAAACTTCACGTTGGCCTCGAAAACGAAGGGATGTTCACCCAACTTCATTTCCCAACCATTCACGTTGGGTCCACTATAATATGGGGTGTGAACAAACACTCTCTCCTCTTCCAACATTAATCCTACATTCCTTTGGTGCTCCTCACACTCGCGGGCATAATGTCCTCTCACGCCACAGTTGTAGCATCGGCTGCCTCCCCTGGGCGGCCACTCGCCAGTCCCTCGGGCGGCACCACTTGCAGACGTTCCCTGGGTCCTCCTTGGACTCCCTGTCGTCGTGTCCGGGACTGCAGCACTTGCTCCCGAGTTAGGTCCACTGCTCACAGCTTGGGGCTTCCTCCCCGCGTCTCTTGAGCTCTTGAACTGGGTTACTTCATAGGGTTCACTACTCTTGGGAGAGTCCCCACCCGTCCTCGCTCCTCCTGAACTCCTAAGGTTCCCTCCCGACCTGGGGTAAGGCGAGTGTCTGGGCGGCCCCTCCCTCCTGAGATGTAGTGCCTCCTCCAGCATGTCGGCTCGGTCCGCTGCAGCCTTCAGGTCCTTAATACCTGCTTCTCTCACCCTTACTCGCAACTCAGGATGGAGCACTGACATAAACTTCTCCATCACTATAAGTCGCTTGATATCATCCACCGACTCCGCTTCCTCCGCCTTCAACCATCGTAGGAGTTTCCGTTCCATATCCCTGGCGGTCTCGGCGTAAGTCTTTCCCGACGCTCTAGTACACTCTCTGAACCGCTTCCGGTACATCTCCAGAGTCAGCCGGAATGAGTGGAGCACCGCATTCTTAATCGCGTCGTAACTAGTACATTCCTCTAGGTCCAGCATGTTGTAGGCTTCCCGGGCCTCACCAGTCAACCTGCCCTGGACCAGAGCAGCCCAATCATCTTCTGGCCACTCCTTCAGAGTTGCTATCCGTTCAAAGTGTTCGAAGAACGCCTCAGCTTCATGTGGTTCGAACGTAGGTAAGTCGCGTTCCCTTACCTTGAGGTCATCTCGCCGTGCAGGTAGTGAGGGCAGACCACGCTCAATGCGACGCAATTCGACTTCTTTCTTTGCCTTTATCTCCTCCAGTCGCAGTTGTCTCTCTCCTTCTTCCCGCTGCAGCCGAGCTTCTCTCTCACGCTCCTCTCGCTGCAGCCGTGCTTCTCGCTCACGCTCCTCTCGCTGCAGCCGTGCCTCTCGCTCACGCTCCTCTCGCTGCAGCTCAGCCGCACGTTCCTCTCGCTGCATTTGCGCTTCTCTCTCCTCTCGTCGCAGCTGGGCTTCCAGTTGCATCTTCGTTATTTCCAGTTGCAGGCTCCTCTTACTACAGCTGGACCTTCCACTGCTCCCATGTTCACTGCGAATTCTCTCCACACTGGTGGGCGCTTGGGGTGGCTCTAGTCGGGATGGTTCACCTTGCGACGGCTCTCCTCGGGACGGCTTCTCTTGAGATGGCTCCTCTCCCGTCGCCTCCTCTCGAGCTGTGAGCTGTGCCATGATCTCTATCCTTCGCTCCGCTACCTTAGTCGTCCTCAACCTGATCCCAAAGTGGTTTGCCACTTGTTGGAGCTGGGCCTTGGTACACTCCTCCAAAATTCTCTCGTCCCTTGTGTCAATAAATTTCTTTACTTTGTCCTCCTCCATCTCTATATCATTGAGCATACACAACAGCACAGACAAGTTAGTAGGCACTAATTTCACCGTTCCAGTCCCTTAGCCGGTTGAGTAACAGTACTACTGAATTCACTGGCCACACTGTATTAGTACCCTGGCAACACTTGTCTTGAAATTTGGGCCACACTGTAGCTTGATCCGCGCTTCCTGGCGAAGTTCCCAGTTCTTGGCTACCGGGGTTCGAATCCTGGCAAGGTCGCCAGTTCTCTGTCACGTGGAGGTGGGTGGGCCGTGGCTCTGCTAGCAGTCGGCTGCTAGGGGCTCAAAAGGCCCAAATACTCAGCCCCTCCGACTCCCGGGATTCACCGGAGTCTCCTTGGTCACACAAGAGAGGACCAACAATGCCCACCTCCGCAGGTCTTTGCTTCCACCACAAAAGGGGGTGCCACTAATTCACCCTGGAAGCCCTTCAGTCAAACACGGGGAAACTGCTGTTAACAGTTCCGGCCTAGACCCGTGGAGGAGTGAAGGAAGACTCAGGCTTACCTTATAACCATAACCTCCCTGAGTCTTGCCTGCCAGACAAAAAAAAGGTTGCAGGAACTCCTTTCCCGCCTGTCTTCTCTATCTTCTTCTTAGCAAGGTCGCCAGCTGGGTTATTATATCTGCACCCCAGCAATGCAGTTCAGTGGGTGTATTATATATTGTTTGTAGCCAGAAGATTGCTACTCCCACAGATCTGCTACTAGACTGTTGGCCCAGGGTACTCTCCCAGGAAGGTCTGTGTGGCTTTACCTCTCTCTAGCCACTACGTTAATAGTTGCCACCATTCAGGCACCGATACTGATCGGATGGCTAAGGGTACAGTTTTATGTAAGTCTGTGCTGTCTTTACCACTCTCCAGGCAATAAGAACTGCTATAGAGAACGTAGTGTTCCCTAGGTGGTACTATGATAACCTTCGTGTATGCTCATAGAGAAATATCATAAATGGAGGCACACTTAAACACAGTGATAAAATGTGCGAATTTACTGATGCAAATTACATGCACATACACACAATCACAAGTAATACATGCTTTGCCCAAGATTACCATCCGAGTTGCCGTCGGGGAAGTGCCTCAAATAGCCTCGGCTATCACTTCCTTTTGACGGCCGTGATGGTCAAGTGGATTAAGGCGCCCTGTAGTTACCAGTTGCGTTGCTCCTGGGAGTATGGGTTCGAGTCACTTCTGGGGTGTGAGTTTTCATTCGCATATAGTCCTGGGGACCATTCAGGCTTGTTCGCATTTGTGTTCCTCACGTGTGCCTCAAAGAATGAGGTGATTTGGTGAAATGCTATGCCCAAGATTACCATCCGAGTTGCCGTCGGGGAAGTGGCTCAAAAAGCCTCGGCTATCACTTCCTTTTGACGGCCGTGATGGTCAAGTGGATTAAGGCGCCCTATAGTTACCAGTTGCGTTGCTCCTGGGAGTATGGGTTCGAGTCACTTCTGGGGTGTGAGTTTTCATTCGCATATAGTCCTGAGGTCCATTCAGGCTTGTTCGCATTTGTGTTCCTCACGTGTGCCCCAAAGAATGAGGTGATTTGGTGAAATGCTATGCCCAAGATTACCATCCGAGTTGCCGTCGGGGAAGTGGCTCAAATAGCCTCGGCTATCACTTCCTTTTGACGGCCGTGATGGTCAAGTGGATTAAGGCGCCCTGTAGTTACCAGTTGCGTTGCTCCTGGGAGTATGGGTTCGAGTCACTTCTGGGGTGTGAGTTTTCATTCGCATATAGTCCTGGGGACCATTCAGGCTTGTTCGCATTTGTGTTCCTCACGTGTGCCTCAAAGAATGAGGTGATTTGGTGAAATGCTATGCCCAAGATTACCATCCGAGTTGCCGTCGGGGAAGTGGCTCAAAAAGCCTCGGCTATCACTTCCTTTTGACGGCCGTGATGGTCAAGTGGATTAAGGCGCCCTATAGTTACCAGTTGCGTTGCTCCTGGGAGTATGGGTTCGAGTCACTTCTGGGGTGTGAGTTTTCATTCGCATATAGTCCTGAGGTCCATTCAGGCTTGTTCGCATTTGTGTTCCTCACGTGTGCCCCAAAGAATGAGGTGATTTGGTGAAATGCTATGCCCAAGATTACCATCCGAGTTGCCGTCGGGGAAGTGGCTCAAATAGCCTCGGCTATCACTTCCTTTTGACGGCCGTGATGGTCAAGTGGATTAAGGTGCCCTATAGTTACCAGTTGCGTTGCTCCTGGGAGTATGGGTTCGAGTCACTTCTGGGGTGTGAGTTTTCATTCGCATATAGTCCTGGGGACCATTCAGGCTTGTTCGCATTTGTGTTCCTCACGTGTGCCCCAAAGAATGAGGTTATTTCGTGAAATGCTTTGCCCAAGATTACCATCCGAGTTGCCGTCGGGGAAGTGGCTCAAAAAGCCTCGGCTATCACTTCCTTTTGACGGCCGTGATGGTCAAGTGGATAAAGGCGCCCTGTAGTTACCAGTTGCGTTGCTCCTGGGAGTATGGGTTCGAGTCACTTCTGGGGTGTGAGTTTTCATTCGCATATAGTCCTGGGGACCATTCAGGCTTGTTCGCATTTGTGTTTCTCACGTGTGCCCCAAAGAATGAGGTGATTTGGTGAAATGCTATGCCCAAGATTACCATCCGAGTTGCCGTTGGGGAAGTGGCTCAAATAGCCTCGGCTATCACTTCCTTTTGACGGCCGTGATGGTCAAGTGGATTAAGGCGCCCTGTAGTTACCAGTTGCGTTGCTCCTGGGAGTATGGGTTCGAGTCACTTCTGGGGTGTGAGTTTTCATTCGCATATAGTCCTGGGGATCATTCAGGCTTGTTCGCATTTGTGTTTCTCATGTGTGCCCCAAAGAATGAGGTGATTTCGTGAAATGCTTTGCCCAAGATTACCATCCGAGTTGCCGTCGGGGAAGTGGCTCAAAAAGCCTCGGCTATCACTTCCTTTTGACGGCCGTGATGGTCAAGTGGATTAAGGCGCCCTATAGTTACCAGTTGCGTTGCTCCTGGGAGTATGGGTTCGAGTCACTTCTGGGGTGTGAGTTTTCATTCGCATATAGTCCTGAGGACCATTCAGGCTTGTTCGCATTTGTGTTCCTCACGTGTGCCCCAAAGAATGAGGTGATTTGGTGAAATGCTATGCCCAAGATTACCATCCGAGTTGCCGTCGGGGAAGTGGCTCAAATAGCCTCGGCTATCACTTCCTTTTGACGGCCGTGATGGTCAAGTGGATTAAGGTGCCCTATAGTTACCAGTTGCGTTGCTCCTGGGAGTATGGGTTCGAGTCACTTCTGGGGTGTGAGTTTTCATTCGCATATAGTCCTGGGGACCATTCAGGCTTGTTCGCATTTGTGTTCCTCATGTGTGCCCCAAAGAATGAGGTGATTTCGTGAAATGCTATGCCCAAGATTACCATCCAAGTTGCCGTCGGGGAAGTGGCTCAAATAGCCTCGGCTATCACTTCCTTTTGACGGCCGTGATGGTCAAGTGGATTAAGGCACCCTATAGTTACCAGTTGCGTTGCTCCTGGGAGTATGGGTTCGAGTCACTTCTGGGGTGTGAGTTTTCATTCGCATATAGTCCTGGGGACCATTCAGGCTTGTTCGCATTTGTGTTCCTCACGTGTGCCCCAAAGAATGAGGTGATTTGGTGAAATGCTATGCCCAAGATTACCATCCTAGTTGCCGTCGGGGAAGTGCCTCAAATAGCCTCGGCTATCACTTCCTTTTGACGGCCGCGATAGTCAAGTGGATTAAGGCGCCCTGTAGTTACCAGTTGCGTTGCTCCTGGGAGTATGGGTTCGAGTCACTTCTGGGGTGTGAGTTTTCATTCGCATATAGTCCTGGGGACCATTCAGGCTTGTTCGCATTTGTGTTCCTCACGTGTGCCTCAAAGAATGAGGTGATTTGGTGAAATGCTATGCCCAAGATTACCATCCGAGTTGCCGTCGGGGAAGTGGCTCAAATAGCCTCGGCTATCACTTCCATTTGACGGCCGTGATGGTCAAGTGGATTAAGGCGCCCTGTAGTTACCAGTTGCGTTGCTCCTGGCAGTATGGGTTCAAGTCACTTCTGGGGTGTGAGTTTTCATTCGCATATAGTCCTGGGGATCATTCAGGCTTGTTCGCATTTGTGTTCCTCATGTGTGCCCCAAAGAATGAGGTGATTTCGTGAAATGCTTTGCCCAAGATTTCCATCCGAGTTGCCGTCGGGGAAGTGGCTCAAATAGCCTCGGCTATCACTTCCTTTTGACGGCCGTGATGGTCAAGTGGATTAAGGCGCCCTATAGTTACCAGTTGCGTTGCTCCTGGGAGTATGGGTTCAAGTCACTTCTGGGGTGTGAGTTTTCATTCGCATATAGTCCTGGGGACCATTCAGGCTTGTTCGCATTTGTGTTCCTCACGTGTGCCCCAAAGAATGAGGTGATTTGGTGAAATGCTATGCCCAAGATTACCATCCGAGTTGCCGTCAGGGAAGTGGCTCAAATAGCCTCGGCTATCACTTCCTTTTGACGGCCGTGATGGTCAAGTGGATAAAGGCGCCCTGTAGTTACCGGTTGCGTTGCTCCTGGGAGTATGGGTTCGAGTCACTTCTGGGGTGTGAGTTTTCATTCGCATATAGTCCTGGGGACCATTCAGGCTTGTTCGCATTTGTGTTTCTCACGTTTGCCCCAAAGAATGAGGTGATTTGGTGAAATGCTATGCCCAAGATTACCATCCGAGTTGCCGTTGGGGAAGTGGCTCAAATAGCCTCGGCTATCACTTCCTTTTGACGGCCGTGATGGTCAAGTGGATTAAGGTGCCCTATAGTTACCAGTTGCGTTGCTCCTGGGAGTATGGGTTCGAGTCACTTCTGGGGTGTGAGTTTTCATTCGCATATAGTCCTGGGGACCATTCAGGCTTGTTCGCATTTGTGTTTCTCACGTGTGCCCCAAAGAATGAGGTGATTTGGTGAAATGCTATGCCCAAGATTACCATCCGAGTTGCCGTTGGGGAAGTGGCTCAAATAGCCTCGGCTATCACTTCCTTTTGACGGCCGTGATGGTCAAGTGGATTAAGGCGCCCTGTAGTTACCAGTTGCGTTGCTCCTGGGAGTATGGGTTCGAGTCACTTCTGGGGTGTGAGTTTTCATTCGCATATAGTCCTGGGGATCATTCAGGCTTGTTCGCATTTGTGTTTCTCATGTGTGCCCCAAAGAATGAGGTGATTTCGTGAAATGCTTTGCCCAAGATTACCATCCGAGTTGCCGTCGGGGAAGTGGCTCAAAAAGCCTCGGCTATCACTTCCTTTTGACGGCCGTGATGGTCAAGTGGATTAAGGCGCCCTATAGTTACCAGTTGCGTTGCTCCTGGGAGTATCGGGTTCGAGTCACTTCTGGGGTGTGAGTTTTCATTCGCATATAGTCCTGAGGACCATTCAGGCTTGTTCGCATTTGTGTTCCTCACGTGTGCCCCAAAGAATGAGGTGATTTGGTGAAATGCTATGCCCAAGATTACCATCCGAGTTGCCGTCGGGGAAGTGGCTCAAATAGCCTCGGCTATCACTTCCTTTTGACGGCCGTGATGGTCAAGTGGATTAAGGTGCCCTATAGTTACCAGTTGCGTTGCTCCTGGGAGTATGGGTTCGAGTCACTTCTGGGGTGTGAGTTTTCATTCGCATATAGTCCTGGAGACCATTCAGGCTTGTTCGCATTTGTGTTCCTCATGTGTGCCCCAAAGAATGAGGTGATTTCGTGAAATGCTATGAACAAGATTACCATCCAAGTTGCCGTCGGAGAAGTGGCTCAAATAGCCTCGGCTATCACTTCCTATTGACGGCCGTGATGGTCAAGTGGATTAAGGCACCCTATAGTTACCAGTTGCGTTGCTCCTGGGAGTATGGGTTCGAGTCACTTCTGGGGTGTGAGTTTTCATTCGCATATAGTCCTGGGGACCATTCAGGCTTGTTCGCATTTGTGTTCCTCACGTGTGCCCCAAAGAATGAGGTGATTTGGTGAAATGCTATGCCCAAGATTACCATCCTAGTTGCCGTCGGGGAAGTGCCTCAAATAGCCTCGGCTATCACTTCCTTTTGACGGCCGCGATGGTCAAGTGGATTAAGGCGCCCTGTAGTTACCAGTTGCGTTGCTCCTGGGAGTATGGGTTCGAGTCACTTCTGGGGTGTTAGTTTTCATTCGCATATAGTCCTGAGGACCATTCAGGCTTGTTCGCATTTGTGTTCCTCACGTGTGCCCCAAAGAATGAGGTGATTTGGTGAAATGCTATGCCCAAGATTACCATCCGAGTTGCCGTCGGGGAAGTGGCTCAAATAGCCTCGGCTATCACTTCCTTTTGACGGCCGTGATGGTCAAGTGGATTAAGGTGCCCTATAGTTACCAGTTGCGTTGCTCCTGGGAGTATGGGTTCGAGTCACTTCTGGGGTGTGAGTTTTCATTCGCATATAGTCCTGGGGACCATTCAGGCTTGTTCGCATTTGTGTTCCTCATGTGTGCCCCAAAGAATGAGGTGACTTTCGTGAAATGCTATGCCCAAGATTACCATCCGAGTTGCCGTCGGGGAAGTGGCTCAAATAGCCTCGGCTATCACTTCCTTTTGACGGCCGTGATGGTCAAGTGGATTAAGGCACCCTATAGTTACCAGTTGCGTTGCTCCTGGGAGTATGGGTTCGAGTCACTTCTGGGGTGTGAGTTTTCATTCGCATATAGTCCTGGGGACCATTCAGGCTTGTTCGCATTTGTGTTCCTCACGTGTGCCCCAAAGAATGAGGTGATTTGGTGAAATGCTATGCCCAAGATTACCATCCTAGTTGCCGTCGGGGAAGTGCCTCAAATAGCCTCGGCTATCACTTCCTTTTGACGGCCGCGATGGTCAAGTGGATTAAGGCGCCCTGTAGTTACCAGTTGCGTTGCTCCTGGGAGTATGGGTTCGAGTCACTTCTGGGGTGTGAGTTTTCATTCGCATATAGTCCTGGGGACCATTCAGGCTTGTTCGCATTTGTGTTCCTCACGTGTGCCTCAAAGAATGAGGTGATTTGGTGAAATGCTATGCCCAAGATTACCATCCGAGTTGCCGTCGGGGAAGTGGCTCAAATAGCCTCGGCTATCACTTCCATTTGACGGCCGTGATGGTCAAGTGGATTAAGGCGCCCTGTAGTTACCAGTTGCGTTGCTCCTGGCAGTATGGGTTCAAGTCACTTCTGGGGTGTGAGTTTTCATTCGCATATAGTCCTGGGGATCATTCAGGCTTGTTCGCATTTGTGTTCCTCATGTGTGGCCCAAAGAATGAGGTGATTTCGTGAAATGCTTTGCCCAAGATTTACCATCCGAGTTGCCGTCGGGGAAGTGGCTCAAATAGCCTCGGCTATCACTTCCTTTTGACGGCCGTGATGGTCAAGTGGATTAAGGCGCCCTATAGTTACCAGTTGCGTTGCTCCTGGGAGTATGGGTTCGAGTCACTTCTGGGGTGTGAGTTTTCATTCGCATATAGTCCTGGGGACCATTCAGGCTTGTTCGCATTTGTGTTCCTCACGTGTGCCCCAAAGAATGAGGTGATTTGGTGAAATGCTATGCCCAAGATTACCATCCGAGTTGCCGTCAGGGAAGTGGCTCAAATAGCCTCGGCTATCACTTCCTTTTGACGGCCGTGATGGTCAAGTGGATAAAGGCGCCCTGTAGTTACCGGTTGAGTTGCTCCTGGGAGTATGGGTTCGAGTCACTTCTGGGGTGTGAGTTTTCATTCGCATATAGTCCTGGGGACCATTCAGGCTTGTTCGCATTTGTGTTTCTCACGTTTGCCCCAAAGAATGAGGTGATTTGGTGAAATGCTATGCCCAAGATTACCATCCGAGTTGCCGTTGGGGAAGTGGCTCAAATAGCCTCGGCTATCACTTCCTTTTGACGGCCGTGATGGTCAAGTGGATTAAGGTGCCCTATAGTTACCAGTTGCGTTGCTCCTGGGAGTATGGGTTCGAGTCACTTCTGGGGTGTGAGTTTTCATTCGCATATAGTCCTGGGGACCATTCAGGCTTGTTCGCATTTGTGTTCCTCACGTGTGCCCCAAAGAATGAGGTGATTTGGTGAAATGCTATGCCCAAGATTACCATCCGAGTTGCCGTCGGGGAAGTGGCTCAAATAGCCTCGGCTATCACTTCCTTTTGACGGCCGTGATGGTCAAGTGGATAAGGCGCCCTGTAGTTACCAGTTGCGTTGCTCCTGGGAGTATGGGTTCGAGTCACTTCTGGGGTGTGAGTTTTCATTCGCATATAGTCCTGGGGACCATTCAGGCTTGTTCGCATTTGTGTTTCCTCACGTGTGCCCCAAAGAATGAGGTGATTTGGTGAAATGCTATGCCCAAGATTACCATCCGAGTTGCCGTTGGGGAAGTGGCTCAAATAGCCTCGGCTATCACTTCCTTTTGACGGCCGTGATGGTCAAGTGGATTAAGGCGCCCTGTAGTTACCAGTTGCGTTGCTCCTGGGAGTATGGGTTCGAGTCACTTCTGGGGTGTGAGTTTTCATTCGCATATAGTCCTGGGGATCATTCAGGCTTGTTCGCATTTGTGTTCCTCAGTGTGTGCCCCAAAGAATGAGGTGATTTCGTGAAATGCTATTGCCCAAGATTACCATCCGAGTTGCCGTCGGGGAAGTGGCTCAAATAGCCTCGGCTATCACTTCCTTTTGACGGCCGTGATGGTCAAGTGGATTAAGGCGCCCTATAGTTACCAGTTGCGTTGCTCCTGGGAGTATGGGTTCGAGTCACTTCTGGGGTGTGAGTTTTCATTCGCATATAGTCCTGAGGACCATTCAGGCTTGTTCGCATTTGTGTTCCTCACGTGTGCCCCAAAGAATGAGGTGATTTGGTGAAATGCTATGCCCAAGATTACCATCCGAGTTGCCGTCGGGGAAGTGGCTCAAATAGCCTCGGCTATCACTTCCTTTTGACGGCCGTGATGGTCAAGTGGATTAAGGCTGCCCTATAGTTACCAGTTGCGTTGCTCCTGGGAGTATGGGTTCGAGTCACTTCTGGGGTGTGAGTTTTCATTCGCATATAGTCCTGGGGACCATTCAGGCTTGTTCGCATTTGTGTTCCTCATGTGTGCCCCAAAGAATGAGGTGATTTCGTGAAATGCTATGCCCAAGATTACCATCCGAGTTGCCGTCGGGGAAGTGGCTCAAATAGCCTCGGCTATCACTTCCTTTTGACGGCCGTGATGGTCAAGTGGATTAAGGAGCCCTATAGTTACCAGTTGGGTTGCTCCTGGGAGTATGGGTTCGAGTCACTTCTGGGGTGTGAGTTTTCATTCGCATATAGTCCTGGGGACCATTCAGGCTTGTTCGCATTTGTGTTCCTCACGTGTGCCCCAAAGAATGAGGTGATTTGGTGAAATGCTATGCCCAAGATTACCATCCGAGTTGCCGTCGGGGAAGTGGCCTCAAATAGCCTCGGCTATCACTTCCTTTTGACGGCCGTGATGGTCAAGTGGATTAAGGCGCCCTGTAGTTACCAGTTGCGTTGCTCCTGGGAGTATGGGTTCGAGTCACTTCTGGGGTGTGAGTTTTCATTCGCATATAGTCCTGGGGACCATTCAGGCTTGTTCGCATTTGTGTTCCTCACGTGTGCCTCAAAGAATGAGGTGATTTGGTGAAATGCTATGCCCAAGATTACCATCCGAGTTGCCGTCGGGGAAGTGGCTCAAATAGCCTCGGCTATCACTTCCATTTGACGGCCGTGATGGTCAAGTGGATTAAGGCGCCCTGTAGTTACCAGTTGCGTTGCTCCTGGGCAGTATGGGTTCGAGTCACTTCTGGGGTGTGAGTTTTCATTCGCATATAGTCCTGGGGATCATTCAGGCTTGTTCGCATTTGTGTTCCTCACTGTGTGCCCAAAGAATGAGGTGATTTCGGTGAAATGCTATGCCCAAGATTACCATCCGAGTTGCCGTCGGGGAAGTGGCTCAAATAGCCTCGGCTATCACTTCCTTTTGACGGCCGTGATGGTCAAGTGGATTAAGGCGCCCTATAGTTACCAGTTGCGTTGCTCCTGGGAGTATGGGTTCGAGTCACTTCTGGGGTGTGAGTTTTCATTCGCATATAGTCCTGGGGACCATTCAGGCTTGTTCGCATTTGTGTTCCTCACGTGTGCCCCAAAGAATGAGGTGATTTGGTGAAATGCTATGCCCAAGATTACCATCCGAGTTGCCGTCGGGGAAGTGGCTCAAATAGCCTCGGCTATCACTTCCTTTTGACGGCCGTGATGGTCAAGTGGATAAAGGCGCCCTGTAGTTACCAGTTGCGTTGCTCCTGGGAGTATGGGTTCGAGTCACTTCTGGGGTGTGAGTTTTCATTCGCATATAGTCCTGGGGACCATTCAGGCTTGTTCGCATTTGTGTTTCTCACGTGTGCCCCAAAGAATGAGGTGATTTGGTGAAATGCTATGCCCAAGATTACCATCCGAGTTGCCGTTGGGGAAGTGGCTCAAATAGCCTCGGCTATCACTTCCTTTTGACGGCCGTGATGGTCAAGTGGATTAAGGCGCCCTGTAGTTACCAGTTGCGTTGCTCCTGGGAGAATGGGTTCGAGTCACTTCTGGGGTGTGAGTTTTCATTCGCATATAGTCCTGGGGACCATTCAGGCTTGTTCGCATTTGTGTTCCTCACGTGTGCCCCAAAGAATGAGGTGATTTGGTGAAATGCTATGCCCAAGATTACCATCCGAGTTGCCGTCGGGGAAGTGGCTCAAATAGCCTCGGCTATCACTTCATTTTGACGGCCGTGATGGTCAAGTGGATTAAGGTGCCCTGTAGTTACCAGTTGCATTGCTCCTGGGAGTATGGGTTCGAGTCACTTCTGGGGTGTGAGTTTTCATTCGCATATAGTCCTGGGGACCATTCAGACTTGTTCGCATTTGTGTTCCTCACGTGTGCCCCAAAGAATGAGGTGATTTGGTGAAATGCTATGCCCAAGATTACCATCCGAGTTGCCGTCGGGGAAGTGGCTCAAATAGCCTCGGCTATCACTTCCTTTTGACGGCCGTGATGGTCAAGTGGATTACGGTGCCCTGTTGTTACCAGTTGCGTTGCTCCTGGGAGTATGGGTTCGAGTCACTTCTGGGGTGTGAGTTTTCATTCGCATATAGTCCTGGGGACCATTCAGGTTTGTTCGCATTTGTGTTCCTCACGTGTGCCCCAAAGAATGAGGTGATTTGGTCAAATGCTATGCCCAAGATTACCATCCGAGTTGCCGTCGGGGAAGTGCCTCAAATAGCCTCGGCTATCACTTCCTTTTGACGGCCGTGATGGTCAAGTGGATTAAGGCGCCCTGTAGTTACCAGTTGCGTTGCTCCTTGGAGTATGGGTTCGAGTCACTTCTGGGGTGTGAGTTTTCATTTGCATATAGTCCTGGGGACCATTCAGGCTTGTTCGCATTTGTGTTCCTCATGTGTGTCCCAAAGAATGAGGTGATTTCGTGTAATGCTATGCCCAAGATTACCATCCGAGTTGCCGTCGGGGAAGTCGCTCAAATAGCCTCGGCAATCACTTCCTTTTGACGGCCGTGATGGTCAAGTGGATTAAGGCGCCCTATAGTTACCAGTTGCGTTGCTCCTGGGAGTATGGGTTGGAGTCACTTCTGGGGTGTGAGTTTTCATTCGCATATAGTCCTGAGGACCATTCAGGCTTGTTCGCATTTGTGTTCCTCACGTGTGCCCCAAAGAATGAGGTGATTTGGTGAAATGCTATGCCCAAGATTACCATCCGAGTTGCCGTCGGGGAAGTGGCTCAAATAGCCTCGGCTATCACTTCCTTTTGACGGTCCGTGATGGTCAAGTGGATTAAGGCGCCCTAGTAGTTACCAGTTGCGTTGCTCCTGGGAGTATGGGTTCGAGTCACTTCTGGGGTGTGAGTTTTCATTCGCATATAGTCCTGGGGACCATTCAGGCTTGTTCGCATTTGTGTTCCTCACGTGTGCCCCAAAGAATGAGGTGATTTGGTGAAATGCTATGCCCAAGATTACCATCCGAGTTGCCGTCGGGGAAGTGGCCTCAAATAGCCTCGGCTATCACTTCCTTTTGACGGCCGTGATGGTCAAGTGGATTAAGGCGCCCTGTAGTTACCAGTTGCGTTGCTCCTGGGAGTATGGGTTCGAGTCACTTCTGGGGTGTGAGTTTTCATTCGCATATAGTCCTGGGGACCATTCAGGCTTGTTCGCATTTGTGTTCCTCACGTGTGCCTCAAAGAATGAGGTGATTTCGGTGAAATGCTATGCCCAAGATTACCATCCGAGTTGCCGTCGGGGAAGTGGCTCAAATAGCCTCGGCTATCACTTCCATTTGATGGCCGTGATGGTCAAGTGGATTAAGGCGCCCTGTAGTTACCAGTTGCGTTGCTCCTGGGAGTATGGGTTCGAGTCACTTCTGGGGTGTGAGTTTTCATTCGCATATAGTCCTGGGGATCATTCAGGCTTGTTCGCATTTGTGTTCCTCACGTGTGCCCCAAAGAATGAGGTGATTTGGTGAAATGCTATGCCCAAGATTACCATCCGAGTTGCCGTCGGGGAAGTGGCTCAAATAGCCTCGGCTATCACTTCCTTTTGACGGCCGTGATGGTCAAGTGGATTAAGGTGCCCTATAGTTACCAGTTGCGTTGCTCCTGGGAGTATGGGTTCGAGTCACTTCTGGGGTGTGAGTTTTCATTCGCATATAGTCCTGGGGACCATTCAGGCTTGTTCGCATTTGTGTTCCTCACGTGTGCCCCAAAGAATGAGGTGATTTGGTGAAATGCTATGCCCAAGATTACCATCCGAGTTGCCGTTGGGGAAGTGGCTCAAATAGCCTCGGCTATCACTTCCTTTTGACGGCCGTGATGGTCAAGTGGATTAAGGCGCCCTGTAGTTACCAGTTGCGTTGCTCCTGGGAGTATGGGTTCGAGTCACTTCTGGGGTGTGAGTTTTCATTCGCATATAGTCCTGGGGATCATTCAGGCTTGTTCGCATTTGTGTTTCTCATGTGTGCCCCAAAGAATGAGGTGATTTCGTGAAATGCTTATGCCCAAGATTACCATCCGAGTTGCCGTCGGGGAAGTGGCTCAAAAAGCCTCGGCTATCACTTCCTTTTGACGGCCGTGATGGTCAAGAGGATTAAGGCGCCCTATAGTTACCAGTTGCGTTGCTCCTGGGAGTATGGGTTCGAGTCACTTCTGGGGTGTGAGTTTTCATTCGCATATAGTCCTGAGGACCATTCAGGCTTGTTCGCATTTGTGTTCCTCACGTGTGCCCCAAAGAATGAGGTGATTTGGTGAAATGCTATGCCCAAGATTACCATCCGAGTTGCCGTCGGGGAAGTGGCTCAAATAGCCTCGGCTATCACTTCCTTTTGACGGCCGTGATGGTCAAGTGGATTAAGGTGCCCTATAGTTACCAGTTGCGTTGCTCCTGGGAGTATGGGTTCGAGTCACTTCTGGGGTGTGAGTTTTCATTCGCATATAGTCCTGGGGACCATTCAGGCTTGTTCGCATTTGTGTTCCTCACGTGTGCCCCAAAGAATGAGGTGATTTGGTGAAATGCTATGCCCAAGATTACCATCCGAGTTGCCGTCGGGGAAGTGGCTCAAATAGCCTCGGCTAATCACTTCCTTTTGACGGCCGTGATGGTCAAGTGGATAAGGCGCCCTGTAGTTACCAGTTGCGTTGCTCCTGGGAGTATGGGTTCGAGTCACTTCTGGGGTGTGAGTTTTCATTCGCATATAGTCCTGGGGACCATTCAGGCTTGTTCGCATTTGTGTTTCCTCACGTGTGCCCCAAAGAATGAGGTGATTTGGTGAAATGCTATGCCCAAGATTACCATCCGAGTTGCCGTTGGGGAAGTGGCTCAAATAGCCTCGGCTATCACTTCCTTTTGACGGCCGTGATGGTCAAGTGGATTAAGGCGCCCTGTAGTTACCAGTTGCGTTGCTCCTGGGAGTATGGGTTCGAGTCACTTCTGGGGTGTGAGTTTTCATTCGCATATAGTCCTGGGGACCATTCAGGCTTGTTCGCATTTGTGTTCCTCACGTGTGCCCCAAAGAATGAGGTGATTTGGTGAAATGCTATGCCCAAGATTACCATCCGAGTTGCCGTCGGGGAAGTGGCTCAAATAGCCTCGGCTATCACTTCCTTTTGACGGCCGTGATGGTCAAGTGGATTAAGGCGCCCTGTTGTTACCAGTTGCGTTGCTCCTGGGAGTATGGGTTCGAGTCACTTCTGGGGTGTGAGTTTTCATTCGCATATAGTCCTGGGGACCATTCATGCTTGTTCGCATTTGTTTTCCTCACGTGTGTCCCGAAGAATGAGGTGATTTGGTGAAATGCTATGCCCAAGATTACCATTTGAGTTGCCGTCGGGGAAGTGGCTCAAATAGCCTCGGCTATCACTTCATTTTGACGGCCGTGATGGTCAAGTGGATTAAGGCGCCCTGTAGTTACCAGTTGCGTTGCTCCTGGGAGTATGGGTTCGAGTCACTTCTGGGGTGTGAGTTTTCATTCGCATATAGTCCTGGGGACCATTCAGGCTTGTTCGCATTTGTGTTCCTCACGTGTGCCCCAAAGAATGAGGTGATTTGGTGAAATGCTATGCCCAAGATTACCATCCGAGTTGCCGTCGGGGAAGTGGCTCAAATAGCCTCGGCTATCACTTCCTTTTGACGGCCGTGATGGTCAAGTGGATTAAGGTGCCCTATAGTTACCAGTTGCGTTGCTCCTGGGAGTATGGGTTCGAGTCACTTCTGGGGTGTGAGTTTTCATTCGCATATAGTCCTGGGGACCATTCAGGCTTGTTCGCATTTGTGTTCCTCACGTGTGCCCCAAAGAATGAGGTGATTTGGTGAAATGCTATGCCCAAGATTACCATCCGAGTTGCCGTTGGGGAAGTGGCTCAAATAGCCTCGGCTATCACTTCCTTTTGACGGCCGTGATGGTCAAGTGGATTAAGGCGCCCTGTAGTTACCAGTTGCGTTGCTCCTGGGAGTATGGGTTCGAGTCACTTCTGGGGTGTGAGTTTTCATTCGCATATAGTCCTGGGGATCATTCAGGCTTGTTCGCATTTGTGTTTCTCATGTGTGCCCCAAAGAATGAGGTGATTTCGTGAAATGCTTATGCCCAAGATTACCATCCGAGTTGCCGTCGGGGAAGTGGCTCAAATAGCCTCGGCTATCACTTCCTTTTGACGGCCGTGATGGTCAAGAGGATTAAGGCGCCCTATAGTTACCAGTTGCGTTGCTCCTGGGAGTATGGGTTCGAGTCACTTCTGGGGTGTGAGTTTTCATTCGCATATAGTCCTGAGGACCATTCAGGCTTGTTCGCATTTGTGTTCCTCACGTGTGCCCCAAAGAATGAGGTGATTTGGTGAAATGCTATGCCCAAGATTACCATCCGAGTTGCCGTCGGGGAAGTGGCTCAAATAGCCTCGGCTATCACTTCCTTTTGACGGCCGTGATGGTCAAGTGGATTAAGGTGCCCTATAGTTACCAGTTGCGTTGCTCCTGGGAGTATGGGTTCGAGTCACTTCTAGGGTGTGAGTTTTCATTCGCATATAGTCCTGGGGACCATTCAGGCTTGTTCGCATTTGTGTTCCTCACGTGTGCCCCAAAGAATGAGGTGATTTGGTGAAATGCTATGCCCAAGATTACCATCCGAGTTGCCGTCGGGGAAGTGGCTCAAATAGCCTCGGCTATCACTTCATTTTGACGGCCGTGATGGTCAAGTGGATTAAGGTGCCCTGTAGTTACCAGTTGCATTGCTCCTGGGAGTATGGGTTCGAGTCACTTCTGGGGTGTGAGTTTTCATTCGCATATAGTCCTGGGGACCATTCAGGCTTGTTCGCATTTGTGTTCCTCACGTGTGCCCCAAAGAATGAGGTGATTTGGTGAAATGCTATGCCCAAGATTACCATCCGAGTTGCCGTCGGGGAAGTGGCTCAAATAGCCTCGGCTATCACTTCCATTTGACGGCCGTGATGGTCAAGTGGATTAAGGCGCCCTGTAGTTACCAGTTGCGTTGCTCCTTGGCGTATGGGTTCGAGTCACTTCTGGGGTGTGAGTTTTCATTCGCATATAGTCCTGGGGACCATTCAGGGCTTGTTCGCATTTGTGTTCCTCATGTGTGCCCCAAAGAATGAGGTGATTTCGTGAAATGCTATGCCCAAGATTACCATCCGAGTTGCCGTCGGGGAAGTCGCTCAAATAGCCTCGGCAATCACTTCCTTTTGACGGCCGTGATGGTCAAGTGGATTAAGGCGCCCTATAGTTACCAGTTGCGTTGCTCCTGGGAGTATGGGTTCGAGTCACTTCTGGGGTGTGAGTTTTCATTCGCATATAGTCCTGAGGACCATTCAGGCTTGTTCGCATTTGTGTTCCTCACGTGTGCCCCAAAGAATGAGTTGATTTGGTGAAATGCTATGCCCAAGATTACCATCCGAGTTGCCGTCGGGGAAGTGGCTCAAATAGCCTCGGCTATCACTTCCATTTGACGGCCGTGATGGTCAAGTGGATTAAGGCGCCCTGTAGTTACCAGTTGCGTTGCTCCTTGGAGTATGGGTTCGAAGTCACTTCTGGGGTGTGAGTTTTCATTCGCATATAGTCCTGGGGACCATTCAGGCTTGTTCGCATTTGTGTTCCTCACGTGTGCCCCAAAGAATGAGGTGATTTGGTGAAATGCTATGCCCAAGATTACCATCCGAGTTGCCGTCGGGGAAGTGGCTCAAATAGCCTCGGCTATCACTTCCTTTTGACGGCCGTGATGGTCAAGTGGATTACGGTGCCCTGTTGTTACCAGTTGCGTTGCTCCTGGGAGTATGGGTTCGAGTCACTTCTGGGGTGTGAGTTTTCATTCGCATATAGTCCTGGGGACCATTCAGGCTTGTTCGCATTTGTGTTCCTCACGTGTGCCCCAAAGAATGAGTTGATTTGGTGAAATGCTATGCCCAAGATTACCATCCGAGTTGCCGTCGGGGAAGTGGCTCAAATAGCCTCGGCTATCACTTCCATTTGACGGCCGTGATGGTCAAGTGGATTAAGGCGCCCTGTAGTTACCAGTTGCGTTGCTCCTTGGAGTATGGGTTCGAGTCACTTCTGGGGTGTGAGTTTTCATTCGCATATAGTCCTGGGGACCATTCAGGCTTGTTCGCATTTGTGTTCCTCATGTGTGCCCCAAAGAATGAGGTGATTTCGTGAAATGCTATGCCCAAGATTACCATCCGAGTTGCCGTCGGGAAGTCGCTCAAATAGCCTCGGCTAATCACTTCCTTTTGACGGCCGTGATGGTCAAGTGGATTAAGGCGCCCTATAGTTACCAGTTGCGTTGCTCCTGGGAGTATGGGTTCGAGTCACTTCTGGGGTGTGAGTTTTCATTCGCATATAGTCCTGGGGACCATTCAGGCTTGTTCGCATTTGTGTTCCTCACGTGTGCCTCAAAGAATGAGGTGATTTGGTGAAATGCTATGCCCAAGATTACCATCCGAGTTGCCGTCGGGGAAGTGGCTCAAATAGCCTCGGCTATCACTTCCATTTGACGGCCGTGATGGTCAAGTGGATTAAGGCGCCCTGTAGTTACCAGTTGCGTTGCTCCTGGCAGTATGGGTTCAAGTCACTTCTGGGGTGTGAGTTTTCATTCGCATATAGTCCTGGGGATCATTCAGGCTTGTTCGCATTTGTGTTCCTCACGTGTGCCCCAAAGAATGAGGTGATTTGGTGAAATGCTATGCCCAAGATTACCATCCGAGTTGCCGTCGGGGAAGTGGCTCAAATAGCCTCGGCTATCACTTCCTTTTGACGGCCGTGATGGTCAAGTGGATTAAGGTGCCCTATAGTTACCAGTTGCGTTGCTCCTGGGAGTATGGGTTCGAGTCACTTCTAGGGTGTGAGTTTTCATTCGCATATAGTCCTGGGGACCATTCAGGCTTGTTCGCATTTGTGTTCCTCACGTGTGCCCCAAAGAATGAGGTGATTTGGTGAAATGCTATGCCCAAGATTACCATCCGAGTTGCCGTCGGGGAAGTGGCTCAAATAGCCTCGGCTATCACTTCATTTTGACGGCCGTGATGGTCAAGTGGATTAAGGTGCTCTGTAGTTACCAGTTGCATTGCTCCTGGGAGTATGGGTTCGAGTCACTTCTGGGGTGTGAGTTTTCATTCGCATATAGTCCTGGGGACCATTCAGGCTTGTTCGCATTTGTGTTCCTCACGTGTGCCCCAAAGAATGAGGTGATTTGGTGAAATGCTATGCCCAAGATTACCATCCGAGTTGCCGTCGGGGAAGTGGCTCAAATAGCCTCGGCTATCACTTCCATTTGACGGCCGTGATGGTCAAGTGGATTAAGGCGCCCTGTAGTTACCAGTTGCGTTGCTCCTTGGCGTATGGGTTCGAGTCACTTCTGGGGTGTGAGTTTTCATTCGCATATAGTCCTGGGGACCATTCGGGCTTGTTCGCATTTGTGTTCCTCATGTGTGCCCCAAAGAATGAGGTGATTTCGTGAAATGCTATGCCCAAGATTACCATCCGAGTTGCCGTCGGGGAAGTCGCTCAAATAGCCTCGGCAATCACTTCCTTTTGACGGCCGTGATGGTCAAGTGGATTAAGGCGCCCTATAGTTACCAGTTGCGTTGCTCCTGGGAGTATGGGTTCGAGTCACTTCTGGGGTGTGAGTTTTCATTCGCATATAGTCCTGAGGACCATTCAGGCTTGTTCGCATTTGTGTTCCTCACGTGTGCCCCAAAGAATGAGTTGATTTGGTGAAATGCTATGCCCAAGATTACCATCCGAGTTGCCGTCGGGGAAGTGGCTCAAATAGCCTCGGCTATCACTTCCATTTGACGGCCGTGATGGTCAAGTGGATTAAGGCGCCCTGTAGTTACCAGTTGCGTTGCTCCTTGGAGTATGGGTTCGAATCACTTCTGGGGTGTGAGTTTTCATTCGCATATAGTCCTGGGGACCATTCAGGCTTGTTCGCATTTGTGTTCCTCACGTGTGCCCCAAAGAATGAGGTGATTTGGTGAAATGCTATGCCCAAGATTACCATCCGAGTTGCCGTCGGGGAAGTGGCTCAAATAGCCTCGGCTATCACTTCCTTTTGACGGCCGTGATGGTCAAGTGGATTACGGTGCCCTGTTGTTACCAGTTGCGTTGCTCCTGGGAGTATGGGTTCGAGTCACTTCTGGGGTGTGAGTTTTCATTCGCATATAGTCCTGGGGACCATTCAGGCTTGTTCGCATTTGTGTTCCTCACGTGTGCCCCAAAGAATGAGTTGATTTGGTGAAATGCTATGCCCAAGATTACCATCCGAGTTGCCGTCGGGGAAGTGGCTCAAATAGCCTCGGCTATCACTTCCATTTGACGGCCGTGATGGTCAAGTGGATTAAGGCACCCTGTAGTTACCAGTTGCGTTGCTCCTTGGAGTATGGGTTCGAGTCACTTCTGGGGTGTGAGTTTTTATTTGCATATAGTCCTGGGGACCATTCAGGCTTGTTCGCATTTGTGTTCCTCATGTGTGCCCCAAAGAATGAGGTGATTTCATGAAATGCTATGCCCAAGATTACCATCCGAGTTGCCGTCGGGGAAGTCGCTCAAATAGCCTCGGCAATCACTTCCTTTTGACGGCCGTGATAGTCAAGTGGATTAAGGCGCCCTATAGTTACCAGTTGCGTTGCTCCTGTGAGTATGGGTTTGAGTCACTTCTGGGGTGTGAGTTTTCATTCGCATATAGTCCTTGGGACCATTCAGGCTTGTTCGCATTTGTGTTCCTCACGTGTGCCCCAAAGAATGAGGTGATTTGGTCAAATGCTATGCCCAAGATTACCATCCGAGTTGCCGTCAGGGAAGTGCCTCAAATAGCCTCGGCTATCACTTCCTTTTGACGGCCGTGATGGTCAAGTGGATTAAGGCGCCCTGTAGTTACCAGTTGCGTTGCTCCTTGGAGTATGGGTTCGAGTCACTTCTGGGGTGTGAGTTTTCATTCGCATATAGTCCTGGGGACCATTCAGGCTTGTTCGCATTTGTGTTCCTCATGTGTGCCCCAAAGAATGAGGTGATTTCGTGAAATGCTATGCCCAAGATTACCATCCGAGTTGCCGTCGGGGAAGTCACTCAAATAGCCTCGGCAATCACTTCCTTTTGACGGCCGTGATGGTCAAGTGGATTAAGGCGCCCTATAGTTACCAGTTGCGTTGCTCCTGGGAGTATGGGTTCGAGTCACTTCTGGGGTGTGAGTTTTCATTCGCATATAGTCCTGGGGACCATTCAGGCTTGTTCGCATTTGTGTTCCTCACGTGTGCCTCAAAGAATGAGGTGATTTGGTGAAATGCTATGCCCAAGATTACCATCCGAGTTGCCGTCGGGGAAGTGGCTCAAATAGCCTCGGCTATCACTTCCATTTGACGGCCGTGATGGTCAAGTGGATTAAGGCGCCCTGTAGTTACCAGTTGCGTTGCTCCTGGCAGTATGGGTTCAAGTCACTTCTGGGGTGTGAGTTTTCATTCGCATATAGTCCTGGGGATCATTCAGGCTTGTTCGCATTTGTGTTCCTCATGTGTGCCCCAAAGAATGAGGTGATTTCGTGAAATGCTTTGCCCAAGATTTCCATCCGAGTTGCCGTCGGGGAAGTGGCTCAAATAGCCTCGGCTATCACTTCCTTTTGACGGCTGTGATGGTCAAGTGGATTAAGGCGCCCTATAGTTACCAGTTGCGTTGCTCCTGGGAGTATGGGTTCGAGTCACTTCTGGGGTGTGAGTTTTCATTCGCATATAGTCCTGGGGACCATTCAGGCTTGTTCGCATTTGTGTTCCTCACGTGTGCCCCAAAGAATGAGGTGATTTGGTGAAATGCTATGCCCAAGATTACCATCCGAGTTGCCGTCGGGGAAGTGGCTCAAATAGCCTCGGCTATCACTTCCTTTTGACGGCCGTGATGGTCAAGTGGATTACGGTGCCCTGTTGTTACCAGTTGCGTTGCTCCTGGGAGTATGGGTTCGAGTCACTTCTGGGGTGTGAGTTTTCATTCGCATATAGTCCTGGGGACCATTCAGGCTTGTTCGCATTTGTGTTCCTCACGTGTGCCCCAAAGAATGAGTTGATTTGGTGAAATGCTATGCCCAAGATTACCATCCGAGTTGCCGTCGGGGAAGTGGCTCAAATAGCCTCGGCTATCACTTCCATTTGACGGCCGTGATGGTCAAGTGGATTAAGGCGCCCTGTAGTTACCAGTTGCGTTGCTCCTTGGAGTATGGGTTCGAGTCACTTCTGGGGTGTGAGTTTTTATTCGCATATAGTCCTGGGGACCATTCAGGCTTGTTCGCATTTGTGTTCCTCATGTGTGCCCCAAAGAATGAGGTGATTTCGTGAAATGCTATGCCCAAGATTACCATCCGAGTTGCCGTCGGGGAAGTCGCTCAAATAGCCTCGGCAATCACTTCCTTTTGACGGCCGTGATGGTCAAGTGGACTAAGGCGCCCTATAGTTACCAGTTGCGTTGCTCCTGGGAGTATGGGTTCGAGTCACTTCTGGGGTGTGAGTTTTCATTCGCATATAGTCCTGAGGACCATTCAGGCTTGTTCGCATTTGTGTTCCTCACGTGTGCCCCAAAGAATGAGGTGATTTGGTGAAATGCTATGCCCAAGATTACCATCCGAGTTGCCGTCGGGGAAGTGGCTCAAATAGCCTCGGCTATCACTTCCTTTTGACGGCCGTGATGGTCAAGTGGATTAAGGCGCCCAGTAGTTACCAGTTGCGTTGCTCCTGGGAGTATGGGTTTGAGTCACTTCTGGGGTGTGAGTTTTCATTCGCATATAGTCCTTGGGACCATTCAGGCTTGTTCGCATTTGTGTTCCTCACGTGTGCCCCAAAGAATGAGGTGATTTGGTCAAATGCTATGCCCAAGATTACCATCCGAGTTGCCGTCAGGGAAGTGCCTCAAATAGCCTCGGCTATCACTTCCTTTTGACGGCCGTGATGGTCAAGTGGATTAAGGCGCCCTGTAGTTACCAGTTGCGTTGCTCCTTGGAGTATGGGTTCGAGTCACTTCTGGGGTGTGAGTTTTCATTCGCATATAGTCCTGGGGACCATTCAGGCTTGTTCGCATTTGTGTTCCTCATGTGTGCCCCAAAGAATGAGGTGATTTCGTGAAATGCTATGCCCAAGATTACCATCCGAGTTGCCGTCGGGGAAGTCGCTCAAATAGCCTCGGCAATCACTTCCTTCTGACGGCCGTGATGGTCAAGTGGATTAAGGCGCCCTATAGTTACCAGTTGCGTTGCTCCTGGGAGTATGGGTTCGAGTCACTTCTGGGGTGTGAGTTTTCATTCGCATATAGTCCTGAGGACCATTCAGGCTTGTTCGCATTTGTGTTCCTCACGTGTGCCCCAAAGAATGAGGTGATTTGGTGAAATGCTATGCCCAAGATTACCATCCGAGTTGCCGTCGGGGAAGTGGCTCAAATAGCCTCGGCTATCACTTCCTTTTGACGGCCGTGATGGTCAAGTGGATTAAGGCGCCCAGTAGTTACCAGTTGCGTTGCTCCTGGGAGTATGGGTTCGAGTCACTTCTGGGGTGTGAGTTTTCATTCACATATAGTCCTGGGGACCATTCAGGTTTGTTCGCATTTGTGTTCCTCACGTGTGCCCCAAAGAATGAGGTGATTTGGTCAAATGCTATGCCCAAGATTACCATCCGAGTTGCCGTCGGGGAAGTGCCTCAAATAGCCTCGGCTATCACTTCCTTTTGACGGCCGTGATGGTCAAGTGGATTAAGGCGCCCTGTAGTTACCAGTTGCGTTGCTCCTGGGAGTATGGGTTCGAGTCACTTCTGGGGTGTGAGTTTTCATTCGCATATAGTCCTGGGGACCATTCAGGCTTGTTCGCATTTGTGTTCCTCATGTGTGCCTCAAAGAATGAGGTGATTTGGTGAAATGCTATGCCCAAGATTACCATCCGAGTTGCCGTCGGGGAAGTGGCTCAAATTGCCTCGGCTATCACTTCCATTTGATGGCCGTGATGGTCAAGTGGATTAAGGCGCCCTGTAGTTACCAGTTGCGTTGCTCCTGGGAGTATGGGTTCGAGTCACTTCTGGGGTGTGAGTTTTCATTCGCATATAGTCCTGGGGATCATTCAGGCTTGTTCGCATTTGTGTTCCTCATGTGTGCCCCAAAGAATGAGGTGATTTCGTGAAATGCTTTGCCCAAGATTACCATCCGAGTTGCCGTCGGGGAAGTGGCTCAAAAAGCCTCGGCTATCACTTCCTTTTGACGGCCGTGATAGTCAAGTGGATTAAGGCGCCCTATAGTTACCAGTAGCGTTGCTCCTGGGAGTATGGGTTCGAGTCACTTCTGGGGTGTGAGTTTTCATTCGCATATAGTCCTGAGGACCATTCAGGCTTGTTCGCATTTGTGTTCCTCACATGTGCCCCAAAGAATGAGGTGATTTGGTGAAATGCTATGCCCAAGATTACCATCCGAGTTGCCATCGGGGAAGTGGCTCAAATAGCCTCGGCTATCACTTCCTTTGACGGCCGTGATGGTCAAGTGGATTAAGGTGCCCTATAGTTACCAGTTGCGTTGCTCCTGGGAGTATGGGTTCGAGTCACTTCTGGGGTGTGAGTTTTCATTCGCATATAGTCCTGGGGACCATTCAGGCTTGTTCGCATTTGTGTTCCTCACGTGTGCCCCAAAGAATGAGTTGATTTGGTGAAATGCTATGCCCAAGATTACCATCCGAGTTGCCGTCGGGGAAGTGGCTCAAATAGCCTCGGCTATCACTTCCATTTGACGGCCGTGATGGTCAAGTGGATTAAGGCGCCCTGTAGTTACCAGTTGCGTTGCTCCTTGGCGTATGGGTTCGAGTCACTTCTGGGGTGTGAGTTTTCATTCGCATATAGTCCTGGGGACCATTCGGGCTTGTTCGCATTTGTGTTCCTCATGTGTGCCCCAAAGAATGAGGTGATTTCGTGAAATGCTATGCCCAAGATTACCATCCGAGTTGCCGTCGGGGAAGTCGCTCAAATAGCCTCGGCAATCACTTCCTTTTGACGGCCGTGATGGTCAAGTGGATTAAGGCGCCCTATAGTTACCAGTTGCGTTGCTCCTGGGAGTATGGGTTCGAGTCACTTCTGGGGTGTGAGTTTTCATTCGCATATAGTCCTGAGGACCATTCAGGCTTGTTCGCATTTGTGTTCCTCACGTGTGCCCCAAAGAATGAGTTGATTTGGTGAAATGCTATGCCCAAGATTACCATCCGAGTTGCCGTCGGGGAAGTGGCTCAAATAGCCTCGGCTATCACTTCCATTTGACGGCCGTGATGGTCAAGTGGATTAAGGCGCCCTGTAGTTACCAGTTGCGTTGCTCCTTGGAGTATGGGTTCGAATCACTTCTGGGGTGTGAGTTTTCATTCGCATATAGTCCTGGGGACCATTCAGGCTTGTTCGCATTTGTGTTCCTCACGTGTGCCCCAAAGAATGAGGTGATTTGGTGAAATGCTATGCCCAAGATTACCATCCGAGTTGCCGTCGGGGAAGTGGCTCAAATAGCCTCGGCTATCACTTCCTTTTGACGGCCGTGATGGTCAAGTGGATTACGGTGCCCTGTTGTTACCAGTTGCGTTGCTCCTGGGAGTATGGGTTCGAGTCACTTCTGGGGTGTGAGTTTTCATTCGCATATAGTCCTGGGGACCATTCAGGCTTGTTCGCATTTGTGTTCCTCACGTGTGCCCCAAAGAATGAGTTGATTTGGTGAAATGCTATGCCCAAGATTACCATCCGAGTTGCCGTCGGGGAAGTGGCTCAAATAGCCTCGGCTATCACTTCCATTTGACGGCCGTGATGGTCAAGTGGATTAAGGCGCCCTGTAGTTACCAGTTGCGTTGCTCCTTGGCGTATGGGTTCGAGTCACTTCTGGGGTGTGAGTTTTCATTCGCATATAGTCCTGGGGACCATTCGGGCTTGTTCGCATTTGTGTTCCTCATGTGTGCCCCAAAGAATGAGGTGATTTCGTGAAATGCTATGCCCAAGATTACCATCCGAGTTGCCGTCGGGGAAGTCGCTCAAATAGCCTCGGCAATCACTTCCTTTTGACGGCCGTGATGGTCAAGTGGATTAAGGCGCCCTATAGTTACCAGTTGCGTTGCTCCTGGGAGTATGGGTTCGAGTCACTTCTGGGGTGTGAGTTTTCATTTGCATATAGTCCTGAGGACCATTCAGGCTTGTTCGCATTTGTGTTCCTCACGTGTGCCCCAAAGAATGAGTTGATTTGGTGAAATGCTATGCCCAAGATTACCATCCGAGTTGCCGTCGGGGAAGTGGCTCAAATAGCCTCGGCTATCACTTCCATTTGACGGCCGTGATGGTCAAGTGGATTAAGGCGCCCTGTAGTTACCAGTTGCGTTGCTCCTTGGAGTATGGGTTCGAATCACTTCTGGGGTGTGAGTTTTCATTCGCATATAGTCCTGGGGACCATTCAGGCTTGTTCGCATTTGTGTTCCTCACGTGTGCCCCAAAGAATGAGGTGATTTGGTGAAATGCTATGCCCAAGATTACCATCCGAGTTGCCGTCGGGGAAGTGGCTCAAATAGCCTCGGCTATCACTTCCTTTTGACGGCCGTGATGGTCAAGTGGATTACGGTGCCCTGTTGTTACCAGTTGCGTTGCTTTTGGGAGTATGGGTTCGAGTCACTTCTGGGGTGTGAGTTTTCATTCGCATATAGTCCTGGGGACCATTCAGGCTTGTTCGCATTTGTGTTCCTCACGTGTGCCCCAAAGAATGAGTTGATTTGGTGAAATGCTATGCCCAAGATTACCATCCGAGTTGCCGTCGGGGAAGTGGCTCAAATAGCCTCGGCTATCACTTCCATTTGACGGCCGTGATGGTCAAGTGGATTAAGGCACCCTGTAGTTACCAGTTGCGTTGCTCCTTGGAGTATGGGTTCGAGTCACTTCTGGGGTGTGAGTTTTTATTCGCATATAGTCCTGGGGACCATTCAGGCTTGTTCGCATTTGTGTTCCTCATGTGTGCCCCAAAGAATGAGGTGATTTCATGAAATGCTATGCCCAAGATTACCATCCGAGTTGCCGTCGGGGAAGTCGCTCAAATAGCCTCGGCAATCACTTCCTTTTGACGGCCGTGATGGTCAAGTGGATTAAGGCGCCCTATAGTTACCAGTTGCGTTGCTCCTGGGAGTATGGGTTTCGAGTCACTTCTGGGGTGTGAGTTTTCATTCGCATATAGTCCTTGGGACCATTCAGGCTTGTTCGCATTTGTGTTCCTCACGTGTGCCCCAAAGAATGAGGTGATTTGGTCAAATGCTATGCCCAAGATTACCATCCGAGTTGCCGTCAGGGAAGTGCCTCAAATAGCCTCGGCTATCACTTCCTTTTGACGGCCGTGATGGTCAAGTGGATTAAGGCGCCCTGTAGTTACCAGTTGCGTTGCTCCTTGGAGTATGGGTTCGAGTCACTTCTGGGGTGTGAGTTTTCATTCGCATATAGTCCTGGGGACCATTCAGGCTTGTTCGCATTTGTGTTCCTCATGTGTGCCCCAAAGAATGAGGTGATTTCGTGAAATGCTATGCCCAAGATTACCATCCGAGTTGCCGTCGGGGAAGTCACTCAAATAGCCTCGGCAATCACTTCCTTTTGACGGCCGTGATGGTCAAGTGGATTAAGGCGCCCTATAGTTACCAGTTGCGTTGCTCCTGGGAGTATGGGTTCGAGTCACTTCTGGGGTGTGAGTTTTCATTCGCATATAGTCCTGGGGACCATTCAGGCTTGTTCGCATGTGTGTTCCTCACGTGTGCCTCAAAGAATGAGGTGATTTGGTGAAATGCTATGCCCAAGATTACCATCCGAGTTGCCGTCGGGGAAGTGGCTCAAATAGCCTCGGCTATCACTTCCATTTGACGGCCGTGATGGTCAAGTGGATTAAGGCGCCCTGTAGTTACCAGTTGCGTTGCTCCTGGCAGTATGGATTCAAGTCACTTCTGGGGTGTGAGTTTTCATTCGCATATAGTCCTGGGGATCATTCAGGCTTGTTCGCATTTGTGTTCCTCATGTGTGCCCCAAAGAATGAGGTGATTTCGTGAAATGCTTTGCCCAAGATTTCCATCCGAGTTGCCGTCGGGGAAGTGGCTCAAATAGCCTCGGCTATCACTTCCTTTTGACGGCCGTGATGGTCAAGTGGATTAAGGCGCCCTATAGTTACCAGTTGCGTTGCTCCTGGGAGTATGGGTTCGAGTCACTTCTGGGGTGTGAGTTTTCATTCGCATATAGTCCTGGGGACCATTCAGGCTTGTTCGCATTTGTGTTCCTCACGTGTGCCCCAAAGAATGAGTTGATTTGGTGAAATGCTATGCCCAAGATTACCATCCGAGTTGCCGTCGGGGAAGTGGCTCAAATAGCCTCGGCTATCACTTCCATTTGACGGCCGTGATGGTCAAGTGGATTAAGGCGCCCTGTAGTTACCAGTTGCGTTGCTCCTTGGAGTATGGGTTCGAGTCACTTCTGGGGAGTGAGTTTTTATTCGCATATAGTCCTGGGGACCATTCAGGCTTGTTCGCATTTGTGTTCCTCATGTGTGCCCCAAAGAATGAGGTGATTTCGTGAAATGCTATGCCCAAGATTACCATCCGAGTTGCCGTCGGGGAAGTCGCTCAAATAGCCTCGGCAATCACTTCCTTTTGACGGCCGTGATGGTCAAGTGGATTAAGGCGCCCTATAGTTACCAGTTGCGTTGCTCCTGGGAGTATGGGTTCGAGTCACTTCTGGGGTGTGAGTTTTCATTCGCATATAGTCCTGAGGACCATTCAGGCTTGTTCGCATTTGTGTTCCTCACGTGTGCCCCAAAGAATGAGGTGATTTGGTGAAATGCTATGCCCAAGATTACCATCCGAGTTGCCGTCGGGGAAGTGGCTCAAATAGCCTCGGCTATCACTTCCTTTTGACGGCCGTGATGGTCAAGTGGATTAAGGCGCCCAGTAGTTACCAGTTGCGTTGCTCCTGGGAGTATGGGTTTGAGTCACTTCTGGGGTGTGAGTTTTCATTCGCATATAGTCCTGGGGACCATTCAGGCTTGTTCGCATTTGTGTTCCTCACGTGTGCCCCAAAGAATGAGGTGATTTGGTGAAATGCTATGCCCAAGATTACCATCCGAGTTGCCGTTGGGGAAGTGGCTCAAATAGCCTCGGCTATCACTTCCTTTTGACGGCCGTGATGGTCAAGTGGATTAAGGCGCCCTGTAGTTACCAGTTGCGTTGCTCCTGGGAGTATGGGTTCGAGTCACTTCTGGGGTGTGAGTTTTCATTCGCATATAGTCCTGGGGATCATTCTGGCTTGTTCGCATTTGTGTTTCTCATGTGTGCCCCAAAGAATGAGGTGATTTCGTGAAATGCTTTGCCCAAGATTACCATCCGAGTTGCCGTCGGGGAAGTGGCTCAAAAAGCCTCGGCTATCACTTCCTTTTGACGGCCGTGATGGTCAAGAGGATTAAGGCGCCCTATAGTTACCAGTTGCGTTGCTCCTGGGAGTATGGGTTCGAGTCACTTCTGGGGTGTGAGTTTTCATTCGCATATAGTCCTGAGGACCATTCAGGCTTGTTCGCATTTGTGTTCCTCACGTGTGCCCCAAAGAATGAGGTGATTTGGTGAAATGCTATGCCCAAGATTACCCTCCGAGTTGCCGTCGGGGAAGTGGCTCAAATAGCCTCGGCTATCACTTCCTTTTGACGGCCGTGATGGTCAAGTGGATTAAGGTGCCCTATAGTTACCAGTTGCGTTGCTCCTGGGAGTATGGGTTCGAGTCACTTCTGGGGTGTGAGTTTTCATTCGCATATAGTCCTGGGGACCATTCAGGCTTGTTCGCATTTGTGTTCCTCACGTGTGCCCCAAAGAATGAGGTGATTTGGTGAAATGCTATGCCCAAGATTACCATCCGAGTTGCCGTCGGGGAAGTGTCTCAAATAGCCTCGGCTATCACTTCCTTTTGACGGCCGTGATGGTCAAGTGGATAAAGGCGCCCTGTAGTTACCAGTTGCGTTGCTCCTGGGAGTATGGGTTCGAGTCACTTCTGGGGTGTGAGTTTTCATTCGCATATAGTCCTAGGGGACCATTCAGGCTTGTTCGCATTTGTGTTCCTCACGTGTGCCCCAAAGAATGAGGTGATTTGGTGAAATGCTATGCCCAAGATTACCATCCGAGTTGCCGTCGGGGAAGTGGCTCAAATAGCCTCGGCTATCACTTCCTTTTGACGGCTGTGATGGTCAAGTGGATTAAGGCGCCCTGTAGTTACCAGTTGCGTTGCTCCTGGGAGTATGGGTTCGAGTCACTTCTGGGGTGTGAGTTTTCATTCGCATATAGTCCTGGGGACCATTCAGGCTTGTTCGCATTTGTGTTCCTCACGTGTGCCCCAAAGAATGAGGTGATTTGGTGAAATGCTATGCCCAAGATTACCATCCGAGTTGCCGTCGGGGAAGTGGCTCAAATAGCCTCGGCTATCACTTCCTTTTGACGGCCGTGATGGTCAAGTGGATTAAGGCGCCCTGTTGTTACCAGTTGCGTTGCTCCTGGGAGTATGGGTTCGAGTCACTACTGGGGTGTGAGTTTTCATTCGCATATAGTCCTGGGGACCATTCATGCTTGTTCGCATTTGTGTTCCTCACGTGTGTCCCGAAGAATGAGGTGATTTGGTGAAATGCTATGCCCAAGATTACCATTTGAGTTGCCGTCGGGGAAGTGGCTCAAATAGCCTCGGCTATCACTTCATTTTGACGGCCGTGATGGTCAAGTGGATATAGGCGCCCTGTAGTTACCAGTTGCGTTGCTCCTGGGAGTATGGGTTCGAGTCACTTCTGGGGTGTGAGTTTTCATTCGCATATAGTCCTGGGGACCATTCAGGCTTGTTCGCATTTGTGTTCCTCACGTGTGCCCCAAAGAATGAGGTGATTTGGTGAAATGCTATGCCCAAGATTACCATCCGAGTTGCCGTCGGGGAAGTGGCTCAAATAGCCTCGGCTATCACTTCCTTTTGACGGCCGTGATGGTCAAGTGGATTAAGGTGCCCTATAGTTACCAGTTGCGTTGCTCCTGGGAGTATGGGTTCGAGTCACTTCTGGGGTGTGAGTTTTCATTCGCATATAGTCCTGGGGACCATTCAGGCTTGTTCACATTCGTGTTCCTCACGTGTGCCCCAAAGAATGAGGTGATTTGGTGAAATACTATGCCCAAGATTACCATCCGAGTTGCCGTTGGGGAAGTGGCTCAAATAGCCTCGGCTATCACTTCCTTTTGACGGCCGTGATGGTCAAGTGGATTAAGGCGCCCTGTAGTTACCAGTTGCGTTGCTCCTGGGAGTATGGGTTCGAGTCACTTCTGGGGTGTGAGTTTTCATTCGCATATAGTCCTGGGGATCATTCAGGCTTGTTCGCATTTGTGTTTCTCATGTGTGCCCCAAAGAATGAGGTGATTTCGTGAAATGCTTTGCCCAAGATTACCATCCGAGTTGCCGTCGGGGAAGTGGCTCAAAAAGCCTCGGCTATCACTTCCTTTTGACGGCCGTGATGGTCAAGAGGATTAAGGCGCCCTATAGTTACCAGTTGCGTTGCTCCTGGGAGTATGGGTTCGAGTCACTTCTGGGGTGTGAGTTTTCATTCGCATATAGTCCTGAGGACCATTCAAGCTTGTTCGCATTTGTGTTCCTCACGTGTGCCCCAAAGAATGAGGTGATTTGGTGAAATGCTATGCCCAAGATTACCATCCCAGTTGCCGTCGGGGAAGTGGCTCAAATAGCCTCGCTATCACTTCCTTTTGAAGTCCTTGATGGTCAAGTGGATTAAGGTGCCCTATAGTTACCAGTTGCGTTGCTCCTGGGAGTATGGGTTCGAGTCACTTCTGGGGTGTGAGTTTTCATTCACATATAGTCCTGGGGACCATTCAGGTTTGTTCGCATTTGTGTTCCTCACGTGTGCCCCAAAGAATGAGGTGATTTGGTCAAATGCTATGCCCAAGATCACCATCCGAGTTGCCGTCGGGGAAGTGCCTCAAATAGCCTCGGCTATCACTTCCTTTTGACGGCCGTGATGGTCAAGTGGATTAAGGCGCCCTGTAGTTACCAGTTGCGTTGCTCCTGGGAGTATGGGTTCGAGTCACTTCTGGGGTGTGAGTTTTCATTCGCATATAGTCCTGGGGACCATTCAGGCTTGTTCGCATTTGTATTCCTCACGTGTGCCCCAAAGAATGAGGTGATTTGGTGAAATGCTATGCCCAAGATTACCATCCGAGTTGCCGTCGGGGAAGTGGCTCAAATAGCCTCGGCTATCACTTCCTTTTGACGGCCGTGATGGTCAAGTGGATTAAGGCGCCCTGTAGTTACCAGTTGCGTTGCTCCTGGGAGTATGGGTTCGAGTCACTTCTGGGGTGTGAGTTTTCATTCGCATATAGTCCTGGGGACCATTCAGGCTTGTTCGCATTTGTAGTTCCTCACGTGTGCCCCAAAGAATGAGGTGATTTGGTGAAATGCTATGCCCAAGATTACCATCCGAGTTGCCGTCGGGGAAGTGGCTCAAATAGCCTCGGCTATCACTTCATTTTGACGGTCGTGATGGTCAAGTGGATTAAGGCGCCCTGTAGTTACCAGTTGCAGTTGCTCCTGGGAGTATGGGTTCGAGTCACTTCTGGAGTGTGAGTTTTCATTCGCATATAGTCCTGGGGATCATTCAGGCTTGTTCGCATTTGTGTTCCTCACTTGTGCCCCAAAGAATGAGGTGATTTCGTGAAATGCTATGCCCAAGATTACCATCCGAGTTGCCGTCGGGGAAGTGGCTCAAATAGCCTCGGCTATCACTTCCTTTTGACGGCCGTGATGGTCAAGTGGATTAAGGCGCCCTAGTAGTTACCAGTTGCGTTGCTCCTGGGAGTATGGGTTCGAGTCACTTCTGGGGTGTGAGTTTTCATTCGCATATAGTCCTGGGGATCATTCAGGCTTGTTCGCATTTGTGTTCCTCACTTGTGCCGCAAAGAATGAGGTGATTTGGTGAAATGCTATGCCCAAGATTACCATCCGAGTTGCCGTCGGGGAAGTGGCTCAAATAGCCTCGGCTATCACTTCCTTTTGACGGCCGTGATGGTCAAGTGGATTAAGGCGCCCTAGTAGTTACCAGTTGCGTTGCTCCTGGGAGTATGGGTTCGAGTCACTACTGGGGTGTGAGTTTTCATTCGCATATAGTCCTGGGGACCATTCAGGCTTGTTCGCATTTGTGTTCCTCACGTGTGTCCCGAAAGAATGAGGTGATTTGGTGAAATGCTATGCCCAAGATTACCATTCGAGTTGCCGTCGGGGAAGTGGCTCAAATAGCCTCGGCTATCACTTCATTTTGACGGCCGTGATGGTCAAGTGGATATAGGCGCCCTGTAGTTACCAGTTGCGTTGCTCCTGGGAGTATGGGTTCGAGTCACTTACTGGGGTGTGAGTTTTCATTCGCATATAGTCCTGGGGACCATTCATGCTTGTTCGCATTTGTGTTCCTCACGTGTGCCCCGAAGAATGAGGTGATTTGGTGAAATGCTATGCCCAAGATTACCATCCTGAGTTGCCGTCGGGGAAGTGGCTCAAATAGCCTCGGCTATCACTTCCTTTTGACGGCCGTGATGGTCAAGTGGATTAAGGTGCCCTATAGTTACCAGTTGCGTTGCTCCTGGGAGTATGGGTTCGAGTCACTTCTGGGGTGTGAGTT
>NC_091153.1:31725972-31783472 GCF_040958095.1 Procambarus clarkii
ACTTCCTTTTGACGGCCGTGATGGTCAAGTGGATTAAGGCGCCCTGTAGTTACCAGTTGCGTTGCTCCTGGGAGTATGGGTTCGAGTCACTTCTGGGGTGTGAGTTTTCATTCGCATATAGTCCTGGGGACCATTCAGGCTTGTTCGCATTTGTGTTCCTCACGTGTGCCCCAAAGAATGAGGTGATTTGGTGAAATGCTATGCCCAAGATTACCATCCGAGTTGCCGTCGGGGAAGTGGCTCAAATAGCCTCGGCTATCACTTCCATTTGACGGCCGTGATGGTCAAGTGGATTAAGGCGCCCTGTAGTTACCAGTTGCGTTGCTCCTGGGAGTATGGGTTCGAGTCACTTCTGGGGTGTGAGTTTTCATTCGCATATAGTCCTGGGGACCATTCAGGCTTGTTCGCATTTGTGTTCCTCACGTGTGCCCCAAAGAATGAGGTGATTTGGTGAAATGCTATGCCCAAGATTACCATCCGAGTTGCCGTCGGGGAAGTGGCTCAAATAGCCTCGGCTATCACTTCCATTTTGACGGCCGTGATGGTCAAGTGGATTAAGGCGCCCTGTAGTTACCAGTTGCGTTGCTCCTGGGAGTATGGGTTCGAGTCACTTCTGGGGTGTGAGTTTTCATTCGCATATAGTCCTGGGGACCATTCAGGCTTGTTCGCATTTGTGTTCCTCACGTGTGCCCCAAAGAATGAGGTGATTTGGTGAAATGCTATGCCCAAGATTACCATTCGAGTTGCCGTCGGGGAAGTGGCTCAAATAGCCTCGGCTATCACTTCATTTTGACGGCCGTGATGGTCAAGTGGATTAAGGCGCCCTGTAGTTACCAGTTGCGTTGCTCCTGGGAGTATGGGTTCGAGTCACTTCTGGGGTGTGAGTTTTCATTCGCATATAGTCCTGGGGACCATTCAGGCTTGTTCGCATTTGTGTTCCTCACGTGTGCCCCAAAGAATGAGGTGATTTGGTGAAATGCTATGCCCAAGATTACCATCCGAGTTGCCGTCGGGGAAGTGGCTCAAATAGCCTCGGCTATCACTTCCTTTTGACGGCCGTGATGGTCAAGTGGATTAAGGCGCCCTAGTAGTTACCAGTTGCGTTGCTCCTGGGAGTATGGGTTCGAGTCACTTCTGGGGTGTGAGTTTTCATTCGCATATAGTCCTGGGGACCATTCAGGCTTGTTCGCATTTGTGTTCCTCACGTGTGCCCCAAAGAATGAGGTGATTTGGTGAAATGCTATGCCCAAGATTACCATCCGAGTTGCCGTCGGGGAAGTGGCTCAAATAGCCTCGGCTATCACTTCCTTTTGACGGCCGTGATGGTCAAGTGGATTAAGGCGCCCTGTAGTTACCAGTTGCGTTGCTCCTGGGAGTATGGGTTCGAGTCACTTCTGGGGTGTGAGTTTTCATTCGCATATAGTCCTGGGGACCATTCAGGCTTGTTCGCATTTGTGTTCCTCACTGTGTGCCCCAAAGAATGAGGTGATTTCGGTGAAATGCTATGCCCAAGATTACCATCCGAGTTGCCGTCGGGGAAGTGGCTCAAATAGCCTCGGCTATCACTTCCTTTTGACGGCCGTGATGGTCAAGTGGATTAAGGCGCCCTATAGTTACCAGTTGCGTTGCTCCTGGGAGTATGGGTTCGAGTCACTTCTGGGGTGTGAGTTTTCATTCGCATATAGTCCTGAGGACCATTCAGGCTTGTTCGCATTTGTGTTCCTCACGTGTGCCCCAAAGAATGAGGTGATTTGGTGAAATGCTATGCCCAAGATTACCATCCGAGTTGCCGTCGGGGAAGTGGCTCAAATAGCCTCGGCTATCACTTCCTTTTGACGGCCGTGATGGTCAAGTGGATTAAGGCGCCCTAGTAGTTACCAGTTGCGTTGCTCCTGGGAGTATGGGTTCGAGTCACTTCTGGGGTGTGAGTTTTCATTCGCATATAGTCCTGGGGACCATTCAGGCTTGTTCGCATTTGTGTTCCTCACGTGTGCCCCAAAGAATGAGGTGATTTGGTGAAATGCTATGCCCAAGATTACCATCCGAGTTGCCGTCGGGGAAGTGGCTCAAATAGCCTCGGCTATCACTTCCTTTTGACGGCCGTGATGGTCAAGTGGATTAAGGCGCCCTGTAGTTACCAGTTGCGTTGCTCCTGGGAGTATGGGTTCGAGTCACTTCTGGGGTGTGAGTTTTCATTCGCATATAGTCCTGGGGACCATTCAGGCTTGTTCGCATTTGTGTTCCTCACGTGTGCCCCAAAGAATGAGGTGATTTGGTGAAATGCTATGCCCAAGATTACCATCCGAGTTGCCGTCGGGGAAGTGGCTCAAATAGCCTCGGCTATCACTTCCTTTTGACGGCCGTGATGGTCAAGTGGATAAAGGCGCCCTGTAGTTACCAGTTGCGTTGCTCCTGGGAGTATGGGTTCGAGTCACTTCTGGGGTGTGAGTTTTCATTCGCATATAGTCCTGGGGACCATTCAGGCTTGTTCGCATTTGTGTTCCTCACGTGTGCCCCAAAGAATGAGGTGATTTGGTGAAATGCTATGCCCAAGATTACCATCCGAGTTGCCGTCGGGGAAGTGGCTCAAATAGCCTCGGCTATCACTTCCTTTTGACGGCCGTGATGGTCAAGTGGATAAAGGCGCCCTGTAGTTACCAGTTGCGTTGCTCCTGGGAGTATGGGTTCGAGTCACTTCTGGGGTGTGAGTTTTCATTCACATATAGTCCTGGGGACCATTCAGGCTTGTTCGCATTTGTGTTTCTCACGTGTGCCCCAAAGAATGAGGTGATTTGGTGAAATGCTATGCCCAAGATTACCATCCGAGTTGCCGTTGGGGAAGTGGCTCAAATAGCCTCGGCTATCACTTCCTTTTGACGGCCGTGATGGTCAAGTGGATTAAGGCGCCCTGTAGTTACCAGTTGCGTTGCTCCTGGGAGTATGGGTTCGAGTCACTTCTGGGGTGTGAGTTTTCATTCGCATATAGTCCTGGGGACCATTCAGGCTTGTTCGCATTTGTGTTCCTCACGTGTGCCCCAAAGAATGAGGTGATTTGGTGAAATGCTATGCCCAAGATTACCATTTGAGTTGCCGTCGGGGAAGTGGCTCAAATAGCCTCGGCTATCACTTCCATTTGACGGCCGTGATGGTCAAGCGGATTAAGGCGCCCTGTAGTTACCAGTTGCGTTGCTCCTGGGAGTATGGGTTCGAGTCACTTCTGGGGTGTGAGTTTTCATTCGCATATAGTCCTGGGGACCATTCAGGCTTGTTCGCATTTGTGTTCCTCATGTGTGCCCCAAAGAATGAGGTGATTTCGTGAAATGCTATGCCCAAGATTACCATACGAGTTGCCGTCGGGGAAGTCGCTCAAATAGCCTCGGCAATCACTTCCTTTTGACGGCCGTGATGGTCAAGTGGATTAAGGCGCCCTATAGTTACCAGTTGCGTTGCTCCTGGGAGTATGGGTTCGAGTCACTTCTGGGGTGTGAGTTTTCATTCGCATATAGTCCTGAGGACCATTCAGGCTTGTTCGCATTTGTGTTCCTCACGTGTGCCCCAAAGAATGAGGTGATTTGGTGAAATGCTATGCCCAAGATTACCATCCGAGTTGCCATTGGGGAAGTGGCTCAAATAGCCTCGGCTATCACTTCCTTTTGACGGCCGTGATGGTCAAGTGGATTAAGGCGCCCTATAGTTACCAGTTGCGTTGCTCCTGGGAGTATGGGTTCGAGTCACTTCTGGGGTGTGAGTTTTCATTCGCATATAGTCCTGGGGACCATTCAGGCTTGTTCGCATTTGTGTTCCTCACGTGTGCCTCAAAGAATGAGGTGATTTGGTGAAATGCTATGCCCAAGATTACCATCCGAGTTGCCGTCGGGGAAGTGGCTCAAATAGCCTCGGCTATCACTTCGTTTTGACGGCCGTGATGGTCAAGTGGATTAAGGCGCCCTGTAGTTACCAGTTGCGTTGCTCCTGGGAGTATGGGTTCAAGTCACTTCTGGGGTGTGAGTTTTCATTCGCATATATTCCTGGGGACCATTCAGGCTTGTTCGCATTTGTGTTCCTCACGTGTGCCCCAAAGAATGAGGTGATTTGGTGAAATGCTATGCCCAAGATTACCATCCGAGTTGCCGTCGGGGAAGTGGCTCAAATAGCCTCGGCTATCACTTCCTTTTGACGGCCGTGATTGTCAAGTGGATTAAGGCGCCATGTAGTTACCAGTTGCGTTGCTCCTGGGAGTATGGGTTCGAGTCACTTCTGGGGTGTGAGTTTTTTTTCTCATATAGTCCTTGGGACCATTCAGGCTTGTTCGCATTTGTGTTCCTCACGTGTGCCCCAAAGAATGAGGTGATTTGGTGAAATGCTATGCCCAAGATTACCATCCGAGTTGCCGTCGGGGAAGTGGCTCAAATAGCCTCGGCTATCACTTCCTTTTGACGGCCGTGATGGTCAAGTGGATTAAGGCGCCCTGTAGTTACCAGTGTCGTTGCTCCTGGGAGTATGGGTTCGAGTCACTTCTGGGGTGTGAGTTTTCATTCGCATATAGTCCTGGGGACCATTCAGGCTTGTTCGCATTTGTGTTCCTCACGTGTGCCTCAAAGAATGAGGTGATTTGGTGAAATGCTATGCCCAAGATTACCATCCGAGTTGCCGTCGGGGAAGTGGCTCAAATAGCCTCGGCTATCACTTCCTTTTGACGGCCGTGATGGTCAAGTGGATTAAGGCGCCCTGTAGTTACCAGTGTCGTTGCTCCTGGGAGTATGGGTTCGAGTCACTTCTGGGGTGTGAGTTTTCATTCGCATATAGTCCTGGGGACCATTCAGGCTTGTTCGCATTTGTGTTCCTCACGTGTGCCTCAAAGAATGAGGTGATTTGGTGAAATGCTATGCCCAAGATTACCATCCGAATTGCCGTCGGGGAAGTGGCTCAAATTGCCTCGGCTATCACTTCCATTTGATGGCCGTGATGGTCAAGTGGATTAAGGCGCCCTGTAGTTACCAGTTGCGTTGCTCCTGGGAGTATGGGTTCGAGTCACTTCTGGGGTGTGAGTTTTCATTCGCATATAGTCCTGGGGATCATTCAGGCTTGTTCGCATTTGTGTTCCTCCTGTGTACCCCAAAGAATGAGGTGATTTCGTGAAATGCTTTGCCCAAGATTACCATCCGAGTTGCCGTCGGGGAAGTGGCTCAAATAGCCTCGGCTATCACTTCCTTTTGACGGCCGTGATGGTCAAGTGGATTAAGGCGCCCTGTAGTTACCAGTTGCGTTGCTCCTGGGAGTATGGGTTCGAGTCACTTCTAGGGTGTGAGTTTTCATTCGCATATAGTCCTGGGGACCATTCAGGCTTGTTCGCATTTGTGTTCCTCACGTGTGCCCCAAAGAATGAGGTGATTTGGTGAAATGCTATGCCCAAGATTACCATTTGAGTTGCCGTCGGGGAAGTGGCTCAAATAGCCTCGGCTATCACTTCCATTTGACGGCCGTGATGGTCAAGTGGATTAAGGCGCCCTGTAGTTACCAGTTGCGTTGCTCCTGGGAGTATGGGTTCGAGTCACTTCTGGGGTGTGAGTTTTCATTCGCATATAGTCCTGGGGACCATTCAGGCTTGTTCGCATTTGTGTTCCTCATGTGTGCCCCAAAGAATGAGGTGATTTCGTGAAATGCTATGCCCAAGATTACCATACGAGTTGCCGTCGGGGAAGTCGCTCAAATAGCCTCGGCAATCACTTCCTTTTGACGGCCGTGATGGTCAAGTGGATTAAGGCGCCCTATAGTTACCAGTTGCGTTGCTCCTGGGAGTATGGGTTCGAGTCACTTCTGGGGTGTGAGTTTTCATTCGCATATAGTCCTGGGGACCATTCAGGCTTGTTCGCATTTGTGTTCCTCACGTGTGCCCCAAAGAATGAGGTGATTTGGTGAAATGCTATGCCCAAGATTACCATCCGAGTTGCCGTCGGGGAAGTGGCTCAAATTGCCTCGGCTATCACTTCCTTTTGACGGCCGTGATGGTCAAGTGGATAAAGGCGCCCTGTAGTTACCAGTTGCGTTGCTCATGGGAGTATGGGTTCGAGTCACTTCTGGGGTGTGAGTTTTCATTCACATATAGTCCTGGGGACCATTCAGGCTTGTTCGCATTTGTGTTTCTCACGTGTGCCCCAAAGAATGAGGTGATTTGGTGAAATGCTATGCCCAAGATTACCATCCGAGTTGCCGTTGGGGAAGTGGCTCAAATAGCCTCGGCTATCACTTCCTTTTGACGGCCGTGATGGTCAAGTGGATTAAGGCGCCCTGTAGTTACCAGTTGCGTTGCTCCTGGGAGTATGGGTTCGAGTCACTTCTGGGGTGTGAGTTTTCATTCGCATATAGTCCTGGGGACCATTCAGGCTTGTTCGCATTTGTGTTCCTCACGTGTGCCCCAAAGAATGAGGTGATTTGGTGAAATGCTATGCCCAAGATTACCATCCGAGTTGCCGTCGGGGAAGTGGCTCAAATAGCCTCGGCTATCACTTCATTTTGACGGCCGTGATGGTCAAGTGGATAAAGGCGCCCTGTAGTTACCAGTTGCGTTGCTCCTGGGAGTATGGGTTCGAGTCACTTCTGGGGTGTGAGTTTTCATTCACATATAGTCCTGGGGACCATTCAGGCTTGTTCGCATTTGTGTTTCTCACGTGTGCCCCAAAGAATGAGGTGATTTGGTGAAATGCTATGCCCAAGATTACCATCCGAGTTGCCGTTGGGGAAGTGGCTCAAATAGCCTCGGCTATCACTTCCTTTTGACGGCCGTGATGGTCAAGTGGATTAAGGCGCCCTGTAGTTACCAGTTGCGTTGCTCCTGGGAGTATGGGTTCGAGTCACTTCTGGGGTGTGAGTTTTCATTCGCATATAGTCCTGGGGACCATTCAGGCTTGTTCGCATTTGTGTTCCTCACGTGTGCCCCAAAGAATGAGGTGATTTGGTGAAATGCTATGCCCAAGATTACCATTTGAGTTGCCGTCGGGGAAGTGGCTCAAATAGCCTCGGCTATCACTTCCATTTGACGGCCGTGATGGTCAAGTGGATTAAAGCGCCCTGTAGTTACCAGTTGCGTTGCTCCTGGGAGTATGGGTTCGAGTCACTTCTGGGGTGTGAGTTTTCATTCGCATATAGTCCTGGGGACCATTCAGGCTTGTTCGCATTTGTGTTCCTCATGTGTGCCCCAAAGAATGAGGTGATTTCGTGAAATGCTATGCCCAAGATTACCATACGAGTTGCCGTCGGGGAAGTCGCTCAAATAGCCTCGGCAATCACTTCCTTTTGACGGCCGTGATGGTCAAGTGGATTAAGGCGCCCTATAGTTACCAGTTGCGTTGCTCCTGGGAGTATGGGTTCGAGTCACTTCTGGGGTGTGAGTTTTCATTCGCATATAGTCCTGAGGACCATTCAGGCTTGTTCGCATTTGTGTTCCTCACGTGTGCCCCAAAGAATGAGGTGATTTGGTGAAATGCTATGCCCAAGATTACCATCCGAGTTGCCATTGGGGAAGTGGCTCAAATAGCCTCGGCTATCACTTCCTTTTGACGGCCGTGATGGTCAAGTGGATTAAGGCGCCCTGTAGTTACCAGTTGCGTTGCTCCTGGGAGTATGGGTTCGAGTCACTTCTGGGGTGTGAGTTTTCATTCGCATATAGTCCTGGGGACCATTCAGGCTTGTTCGCATTTGTGTTCCTCACGTGTGCCTCAAAGAATGAGGTGATTTGGTGAAATGCTATGGCCAAGATTACCATCCGAGTTGCCATCGGGGAAGTGGCTCAAATAGCCTCGGCTATCACTTCCATTTGATGGCCGTGATGGTCAAGTGGATTAAGGCGCCCTGTAGTTACCAGTTGCGTTGCTCCTGGGAGTATGGGTTCGAGTCACTTCTGGGGTGTGAGTTTTCATTCGCATATAGTCCTGGGGATCATTCAGGCTTGTTCGCATTTGTGTTCCTCCTGTGTACCCCAAAGAATGAGGTGATTTCGTGAAATGCTATTGCCCAAGATTACCATCCGAGTTGCCGTCGGGGAAGTGGCTCAAATAGCCTCGGCTATCACTTCCTTTTGACGGCCGTGATGGTCAAGTGGATTAAGGCGCCCTGTAGTTACCAGTTGCGTTGCTCCTGGGAGTATGGGTTCGAGTCACTTCTGGGGTGTGAGTTTTCATTCGCATATAGTCCTGGGGACCATTCAGGCTTGTTCGCATTTGTGTTCCTCACGTGTGCCCCAAAGAATGAGGTGATTTGGTGAAATGCTATGCCCAAGATTACCATTCGAGTTGCCGTCGGGGAAGTGGCTCAAATAGCCTCGGCTATCACTTCCATTTGACGGCCGTGATGGTCAAGTGGATTAAGGCGCCCTGTAGTTACCAGTTGCGTTGCTCCTGGGAGTATGGGTTCGAGTCACTTCTGGGGTGTGAGTTTTCATTCGCATATAGTCCTGGGGACCATTCAGGCTTGTTCGCATTTGTGTTCCTCATGTGTGCCCCAAAGAATGAGGTGATTTCGTGAAATGCTATGCCCAAGATTACCATACGAGTTGCCGTCGGGGAAGTCGCTCAAATAGCCTCGGCAATCACTTCCTTTTGACGGCCGTGATGGTCAAGTGGATTAAGGCGCCCTATAGTTACCAGTTGCGTTGCTCCTGGGAGTATGGGTTCGAGTCACTTCTGGGGTGTGAGTTTTCATTCGCATATAGTCCTGAGGACCATTCAGGCTTGTTCGCATTTGTGTTCCTCACGTGTGCCCCAAAGAATGAGGTGATTTGGTGAAATGCTATGCCCAAGATTACCATCCGAGTTGCCGTTGGGGAAGTGGCTCAAATAGCCTCGGCTATCACTTCCTTTTGACGGCCGTGATGGTCAAGTGGATTAAGGCGCCCTGTAGTTACCAGTTGCGTTGCTCCTGGGAGTATGGGTTCGAGTCACTTCTGGGGTGTGAGTTTTCATTCGCATATAGTCCTGGGGACCATTCAGGCTTGTTCGCATTTGTGTTCCTCACGTGTGCCTCAAAGAATGAGGTGATTTGGTGAAATGCTATGGCCAAGATTACCATCCGAGTTGCCATCGGGGAAGTGGCTCAAATAGCCTCGGCTATCACTTCCATTTGATGGCCGTGATGGTCAAGTGGATTAAGGCGCCCTATAGTTACCAGTTGCGTTGCTCCTGGGAGTATGGGTTCGAGTCACTTCTGGGGTGTGAGTTTTCATTCGCATATAGTCCTGAGGACCATTCAGGCTTGTTCGCATTTGTGTTCCTCACGTGTGCCCCAAAGAATGAGGTGATTTGGTGAAATGCTATGCCCAAGATTACCATCCGAGTTGCCAGTCGGGGAAGTGGACTCAAATAGCCTCGGCTATCACTTCCTTTTGACGGCCGTGATGGTCAAGTGGATTAAGGCGCCCTGTAGTTACCAGTTGCGTTGCTCCTGGGAGTATGGGTTCGAGTCACTTCTGGGGTGTGAGTTTTCATTCGCATATAGTCCTGGGGACCATTCAGGCTTGTTCGCATTTGTGTTCCTCACGTGTGCCTCAAAGAATGAGGTGATTTGGTGAAATGCTATGGCCAAGATTACCATCCGAGTTGCCATCGGGGAAGTGGCTCAAATAGCCTCGGCTATCACTTCCATTTGATGGCCGTGATGGTCAAGTGGATTAAGGCGCCCTGTAGTTACCAGTTGCGTTGCTCCTGGGAGTATGGGTTCGAGTCACTTCTGGGGTGTGAGTTTTCATTCGCATATAGTCCTGGGGATCATTCAGGCTTGTTCGCATTTGTGTTCCTCATGTGTGCCCCAAAGAATGAGGTGATTTCGTGAAATGCTTTGCCCAAGATTACCATCCGAGTTGCCGTCGGGGAAGTGGCTCAAATAGCCTCGGCTATCACTTCCTTTTGACGGCCGTGATGGTCAAGTGGATTAAGGCGCCCTATAGTTACCAGTTGCGTTGCTCCTGGGAGTATGGGTTCGAGTCACTTCTGGGGTGTGAGTTTTCATTCGCATATAGTCCTCGGGACCATTCAGGCTTGTTCGCATTTGTGTTCCTCACGTGTGCCCCAAAGAATGAGGTGATTTGGTGAAATGCTATGCCCAAGATTACCATCCGAGTTGCCGTCGGGGAAGTGGCTCAAATAGCCTCGGCTATCACTTCGTTTTGACGGCCGTGATGGTCAAGTGGATTAAGGCGCCTTGTAGTTACCAGTTGCGTTGCTCCTGGGAGTATGGGTTCAAGTCACTTCTGGGGTGTGAGTTTTCATTCGCATATATTCCTGGGGACCATTCAGGCTTGTTCGCATTTGTGTTCCTCATGTGTGCCCCAAAGAATGAGTTGATTTGGTGAAATGCTATGCCCAAGATTACCATCCGAGTTGCCGTCGGGGAAGTGGCTCAAATAGCCTCGGCTATCACTTCCTTTTGACGGCCGTGATTGTCAAGTGGATTAAGGCGCCCTGTAGTTACCAGTTGCGTTGCTCCTGGGAGTATGGGTTCGAGTCACTTCTGGGGGGTGAGTTTTTTTTCTCATATAGTCCTTGGGACCATTCAGGCTTGTTCGCATTTGTGTTCCTCACGTGTGCCCCAAAGAATGAGGTGATTTGGTGAAATGCTATGCCCAAGATTACCATCCGAGTTGCCGTCGGGGAAGTGGCTCAAATAGCCTCGGCTATCACTTCCTTTTGACGGCCGTGATGGTCAAGTGGATTAAGGCGCCCTGTAGTTACCAGTTGCGTTGCTCCTGGGAGTATGGGTTCGAGTCACTTCTGGGGTGTGAGTTTTCATTCGCATATAGTCCTGGGGACCATTCAGGCTTGTTCGCATTTGTGTTCCTCACGTGTGCCTCAAAGAATGAGGTGATTTGGTGAAATGCTATGCCCAAGATTACCATCCGAGTTGCCGTCGGGGAAGTGGCTCAAATTGCCTCGGCTATCACTTCCATTTGATGGCCGTGATGGTCAAGTGGATTAAGGCGCCCTGTAGTTACCAGTTGCGTTGCTCCTGGGAGTATGGGTTCGAGTCACTTCTGGGGTGTGAGTTTTCATTCGCATATAGTCCTGGGGATCATTCAGGCTTGTTCGCGTTTGTGTTCCTCACGTGTGCCCCAAAGAATGAGGTGATTTCGTGAAATGCTTTGCCCAAGATTACCATCCGAGTTGCCGTCGGGGAAGTGGCTCAAATAGCCTCAGCAATCACTTCCTTTTGAAGGCCGTGATGGTCAAGTGGATTAAGGCGCCCTATAGTTACCAGTTGCGTTGCTCCTGGGAGTATGGGTTCGAGTCACTTCTGGGGTGTGAGTTTTCATTCGCATATAGTCCTGGGGACCATTCAGGCTTGTTCGCATTTGTGTTCCTCACGTGTGCCCCAAAGAAGGAGGTGATTTGGTGAAATGCTATGCCCAAGATTACCATCCGAGTTGCCGTCGGGGAAGTGGCTCAAATAGCCTCAGCTATCACTTCCTTTTGACGGCCGTGATGGTCAAGTGGATTAAGGCGCCCTGTAGTTACCAGTTGCGTTGCTCCTGGGAGTATGGGTTCGAGTCACTTCTGGGGTGTGAGTTTTCATTCGCATATAGTCCTGGGGACCATTCAGGCTTGTTCGCATTTGTGTTCCTCACGTGTGCCCCAAAGAATGAGGTGATTTGGTGAAATGCTATGCCCAAGATTACCATCCGAGTTGCCGTCGGGGAAGTGGCTCAAATAGCCTCGGCTATCACTTCCTTTTGACGGCCGTGATGGTCAAGTGGATTAAGGCGCCCTGTTGTTACCAGTTGCGTTGCTCCTGGGAGTATGGGTTCGAGTCACTTCTGGGGTGTGAGTTTTCATTCGCATATAGTCCTGGGGACCATTCAGGCTTGTTCGCATTTGTGTTCCTCACGTGTGCCCCAAAGAATGAGGTGATTTGGTGAAATGCTATGCCCAAGATTACCATCCGAGTTGCCGTCGGGGAAGTGGCTCAAATAGCCTCGGCTATCACTTCCTTTTGACGGCCGTGATGGTCAAGTGGATTAAGGCGCCCTGTAGTTACCAGTTGCGTTGCTCCTGGGAGTATGGGTTCGAGTCACTTCTGGGGTGTGAGTTTTCATTCGCATATAGTCCTGAGGACCATTCAGGCTTGTTCGCATTTGTGTTCCTCACGTGTGCCCCAAAGAATGAGGTGATTTGGTGAAATGCTATGCCCAAGATTACCATCCGAGTTGCCGTCGGGGAAGTGGCTCAAATAGCCTCGGCTATCACTTCCTTTTGACGGCCGTGATGGTCAAGTGGATTAAGGCGCCCTGTAGTTACCAGTTGCGTTGCTCCTGGGAGTATGGGTTCGAGTCACTTCTGGGGTGTGAGTTTTCATTCGCATATAGTCCTGGGGACCATTCAGGCTTGTTCGCATTTGTGTTCCTCACGTGTGCCCCAAAGAATGAGGTGATTTGGTGAAATGCTATGCCCAAGATTACCATCCGAGTTGCCGTCGGGGAAGTGGCTCAAATAGCCTCGGCTATCACTTCCTTTTGACGGCCGTGATGGTCAAGTGGATTAAGGCGCCCTGTTGTTACCAGTTGCGTTGCTCCTGGAAGTATGGGTTCGAGTCACTTCTGGGGTGTGAGTTTTCATTCGTATATAGTCCTGGGGACCATTCAGGCTTGTTCGCATTTGTGTTCCTCACGTGTGCCCCAAAGAATGAGGTAATTTGGTGAAATGCTATGCCCAAGATTACCATCCGAGTTGCCGTCGGGGAAGTGGCTCAAATAGCCTCGGCTATCACTTCCTTTTGACGGCCGTGATGGTCAAGTGGATTAAGGCGCCCTGTAGTTACCAGTTGCGTTGCTCCTGGGAGTATGGGTTCGAGTCACTTCTGGGGTGTGAGTTTTCATTCGCATATAGTCCTGGGGACCATTCAGGCTTGTTCGCATTTGTGTTCCTCACGTGTGCCCCAAAGAATGAGGTGATTTGGTGAAATGCTATGCCCAAGATTACCATCCGAATTGCCGTCGGGGAAGTGGCTCAAATAGCCTCGGCTATCACTTCCTTTTGACGGCCATGATGGTCAAGTGGATTAAGGCACCCTGTTGTTACCAGTTGCGTTGCTCCTGGGAGTATGGGTTCGAGTCACTTCTGGGGAGTGAGTTTTCATTCGCATATAGTCCTGGGGACCATTCAGGCTTGTTCGCATTTGTGTTCCTCACGTGTGCCCCAAAGAATGAGGTGATTTGGTGAAATGCTATGCCCAAGATTACTATCCGAGTTGCCGTCGGGGAAGTGGCTCAAATAGCCTCGGCTATCACTTCCTTTTGACGGCCGTGATGGTCAAGTGGATTAAGGCGCCCTGTTGTTACCAGTTGCGTTGCTCCTGGGAGTATGGGTTCGAGTCACTTCTGGGGTGTGAGTTTTCATTCGCATATAGTCCTGGGGACCATTCAGGCTTGTTCGCATTTGTGTTCCTCACGTGTGCCCCAAAGAATGAGGTGATTTGGTGAAATGCTATGCCCAAGATTACCATCCGAGTTGCCGTCGGGGAAGTGGCTCAAATAGCCTCGGCTATCACTTCCTTTTGACGGCCGTGATGGTCAAGTGGATTAAGGCGCCCTGTAGTTACCAGTTGCGTTGCTCCTGGGAGTATGGGTTCGAGTCACTTCTGGGGTGTGAGTTTTCATTCGCATATAGTCCTGGGGACCATTCAGGCTTGTTCGCATTTGTGTTCCTCACGTGTGCCCCAAAGAATGAGGTGATTTGGTGAAATGCTATGCCCAAGATTACCATCCGAGTTGCCGTCGGGGAAGTGGCTCAAATAGCCTCGGCTATCACTTCCTTTTGACGGCCGTGATGGTCAAGTGGATTAAGGCGCCCTGTAGTTACCAGTTGCGTTGCTCCTGGGAGTATGGGTTCGAGTCACTTCTGGGGTGTGAGTTTTCATTCGCATATAGTCCTGGGGACCATTCAGGCTTGTTCGCATTTGTGTTCCTCACGTGTGCCCCAAAGAATGAGGTGATTTGGTGAAATGCTATGCCCAAGATTACCATTCCGAGTTGCCGTCGGGGAAGTGGCTCAAATAGCCTCGGCTATCACTTCCTTTTGACGGCCGTGATGGTCAAGTGGATTAAGGCGCCCTGTAGTTACCAGTTGCGTTGCTCCTGGGAGTATGGGTTCGAGTCACTTCTGGGGTGTGAGTTTTCATTCGCATATAGTCCTGGGGACCATTCAGGCTTGTTCGCATTTGTGTTCCTCACGTGTGCCCCAAAGAATGAGGTGATTTGGTGAAATGCTATGCCCAAGATTACCATCCGAGTTGCCGTCGGGGAAGTGGCTCAAATAGCCTCGGCTATCACTTCCTTTTGACGGCCGTGATGGTCAAGTGGATTAAGGCGCCCTGTAGTTACCAGTTGCGTTGCTCCTGGGAGTATGGGTTCGAGTCACTTCTGGGGTGTGAGTTTTCATTCGCATATAGTCCTGGGGACCATTCAGGCTTGTTCGCATTTGTGTTCCTCACGTGTGCCCCAAAGAATGAGGTGATTTGGTGAAATGCTATGCCCAAGATTACCATCCGAGTTGCCGTCGGGGAAGTGGCTCAAATAGCCTCGGCTATCACTTCCTTTTGACGGCCGTGATGGTCAAGTGGATTAAGGCGCCCTGTAGTTACCAGTTGCGTTGCTCCTGGGAGTATGGGTTCGAGTCACTTCTGGGGTGTGAGTTTTCATTCGCATATAGTCCTGGGGACCATTCAGGCTTGTTCGCATTTGTGTTCCTCACGTGTGCCCCAAAGAATGAGGTGATTTGGTGAAATGCTATGCCCAAGATTACCATCCGAGTTGCCGTCGGGGAAGTGGCTCAAATAGCCTCGGCTATCACTTCCTTTTGATGGCCGTGATGGTCAAGTGGATTAAGGCGCCCTGAAGTTACCAGTTGCGTTGCTCCTGGGAGTATGGGTTCGAGTCACTTCTGGGGTGTGAGTTTTCATTCGCATATAGTCCTGGGGACCATTCAGGCTTGTTCGCATTTGTGTTCCTCACGTGTGCCCCAAAGAATGAGGTGATTTGGTGAAATGCTATGCCCAAGATTACCATCCGAGTTGCCGTCGGGGAAGTGGCTCAAATAGCCTCGGCTATCACTTCCATTTGACGGCAGTGATGGTCAAGTGGATTAAGGCGCCCTGTAGTTACCAGTTGCGTTGCTCCTGGGAGTATGGGTTCGAGTCACTTCTGGGGTGTGAGTTTTCATTCGCATATAGTCCTGGGGACCATTCAGGCTTGTTCGCATTTGTGTTCCTCACGTGTGCCCCAAAGAATGAGGAGATTTGGTGAAATGCTATGCCCAAGATTACCATCCGAGTTGCCGTCGGGGAAGTGGATCAAATAGCCTCGGCTATCACTTCCTTTTGACGGCTGTGATGGTCAAGTGGATTAAGGCGCCCTGTAGTTACCAGTTGCGTTGCTCCTGGGAGTATGGGTTCGAGTCACTTCTGGGGTGTGAGTTTTCATTCGCATATAGTCCTGGGGACCATTCAGGCTTGTTCGCATTTGTGTTCCTCACGTGTGCCCCAAAGAATGAGGAGATTTGGTGAAATGCTATGCCCAAGATTACCATCCGAGTTGCCGTCGGGGAAGTGGATCAAATAGCCTCGGCTATCACTTCCTTTTGACGGCTGTGATGGTCAAGTGGATTAAGGCGCCCTGTAGTTACCAGTTGCGTTGCTCCTGGGAGTATGGGTTCGAGTCACTTCTGGGGTGTGAGTTTTCATTTTCATATATATATATATACATATATATATATATATATATATATATATATATATATATATATATATATATATATATATATATATATATATATATATATATATATATATATATATATATATATATATATATATATATATATATATATATTTTCAAAGACTTCACAAATACACAACTGATTAGAACTTGCGTTTCCCTGATTTTATATCTACATTTGAGTGAGGTGGGAAGGGTGATGTGGCATTACATTTGAGTGAGGTGGGAAGGATGATGTGGCATTAGAGGATATTAATAGGGTATTAAAAGTATCAACACAAGACAGAACACGAAACAATGGATATTGAATAGAAGTGTTTGTAGAAAGCCTATTGGTCCATATTTCTTGATGCTTCTATATTGGAGCGGAGTCTTGAGGTGGGTAGAATATAGTTGTGCAATAATTGGCTGTTGATTGCTGGTGTTGACTTCTTGATGTGTAGTGCCTCGCAAACGTCAAGCCGCCTGCTATCGCTGTATCTATCGATGATTTCTGTGTTGTTTACTAGGATTTCTCTGGCGATGGTTTGATTATGGGAAGAGATTATATGTTCCTTAATGGAGCCCTGTTGTTTATGCATCGTTAAACGCCTAGAAAGAGATGTTGTTGTCTTGCCTATATACTGGGTGTTTTGGAGCTTACAGTCCCCAAGTGGGCATTTGAAGGCATAGACGACGTTAGTCTCTTTTAAAGCGTTCTGTTTCGTGTCTGGAGAGTTTCTCATGAGTAGGCTGGCCGTTTTTCTGGTTTTATAGTAAATCGTCAGTTGTATCCTCTGATTTTTGTCTGTAGGGATAACGTTTCTATTAACAATATCTTTCAGGACCCTTTCCTCTGTTTTATGAGCTGTGGAAAAGAAGTTCCTGTAAAATAGTCTAATAGGGGGTATAGGTGTTGTGTTAGTTGTCTCTTCGGAGGTTGCATGGCTTTTCACTTTCCTTCTTATGATGTCTTCGATGAAACCATTGGAGAAGCCGTTATTGACTAGAACCTGCCTTACCCTACAGAGTTCTTCGTCGACTTGCTTCCATTCTGAGCTGTGGCTGAGAGCACGGTCGACGTATGCGTTAACAACACTCCTCTTGTACCTGTCAGGGCAGTCGCTGTTGGCATTTAGGCACATTCCTATGTTTGTTTCCTTTGTGTAGACTGCAGTGTGGAAACCTCCGCCCTTTTCCATGACTGTTACATCTAGAAAAGGCAGCTTCCCATCCTTTTCCGTCTCGTAAGTGAAACGCAGCACGGAACTCTGCTCAAATGCCTCCTTCAGCTCCTGCAGATGTCTGACATCAGGTACCTGTGTAAAAATGTCGTCAACATACCTGCAGTATATGGCCGGTTTCAAGTTCATGTCGACTAAGACTTTTTGCTCGATGGTACCCATGTAGAAGTTTGCAAACAGGACACCTAGGGGAGAACCCATAGCGACCCCATCTACTTGCTTATACATATGCCCATCCGGGCTCAAGAAGGGTGCCTCTTTAGTACAAGCTTGGAGTAGTTTCCTCAGAATACTTTCTGGCATGTCAAGAGGAGTACAGGCTGGATCACGATACACTCTGTCGGCTATCATTCCGATTGTATATATATATATATATATATATATATATATATATATATATATATATATATATATATATATATATATATTTATATATATATATATATATATATATATATATATATATATATATATATATATATATATATATATATATATATGTATATATATATATAAACATATATATATATATATATATATAAACATATATATATATATATATATATATATATATATATATATATATATATATATATATATATATATATACATATATACATATATATATATATATATATATATATATATATAAACATATATATATATATATATATAAACATATATATATATATATATATATATATATATATATATATATATATATATATATATATATATACATATATACATATATATATATATATATATATATATATATATATATATATATATATATATATATATATATATATATATATATATATATATACATATATATATATATATATATATATATATATATATATATATATTTATATATATATATATATATATATATATATATATATATATATATATATATATATATATATATATCTATATATATATATCTATATATATATATATATATATATATATATATATATATATATATATATATATATATATATATATATATATATATATATATATATATATATATATATATATATATATGACCGAAAAAGTAAGATTAATAATTCTAACACGAATTTTCTAGATCTTTCTTATGTTTCTTTTCACTGTTGATCGTAATTGAAAAGTCAATTCTCCAAAATTCATTTATATTTCTAGTCTGACGCGACACTTGAGCGCGTTTCGTAAAACTTATTACATTTTCAAAGACTTTAGTTTACACACACACACAACTGTAACTGAATAGAGCTTAAACATCTTCGATTTTTTATACCTGCATTTGGGTGAGGTGATGTGTTACAACAGTTTTGAATGAAGTGAAAACAAACTTTCAACACAAGCCAGAACACGAAACAATGGGTATTGAAGGTAAGAATGGAAGAGTAATTGCAGAGAGCCTATTGGCCCATATTTCTTGATGCTTCTAAATTGGAGCGGAGTCTTGAAGTGGGTAGAATATAGTTGTGCATTTATTGGCTGTTGATTGCTGGTGTTGACTTCTTGATGTGTAGTGCCTCACAGATGTCAAGCCGCCTGCTATCACTGTATCTATCGATCATTTTTGTGCTTTTTGCTAAGATTTCTCTGGTGATGGTTTGGTTGTGGGAAGAGATTAAATGTTCCTTAATGGAGCCCCTGTTGCTTATGCATCGTTAAACGCCTGGAAAGAGATGTTGTTGTCTTGCCTATATACTGAATTTTTTGAGGCTTACAGTCCCCAAGAGGGCATTTGAAGGCATAGACGACGTTGGTCTCTTTTAAAGCGTTCTGCTTTGTGTCTGGAGAGTTTCTCATGAGTAGGCTGGCCGTTTTCTTGGTTTTATAGTAAATCGTCAGTTGTATCTTCTCATTTTTGTCTGTAGGGATAACGTTTCTATTAACATTTTCTTTCAGGACCCTTTCCTCCGTTTTATGAGCTGTGGAAAAGAAGTTCCTGTAAAATAGTCTAATAGGGGGTATAGGTGTTGTGTTAGTTGTCTCTTCAGAGGTTGCATGGCGTTTCACTTTCCTTCTTATGATGTCTTCAACGAAACCATTGGAGAAGCCGTTGTTGACTAGGACCTGCCTTACCCTACAGAGTTCTTCGTCAACTTGCTTCCATTCTGAGCTGTGGCTGAGAGCACGGTCGACATAAGCGTTAACAACACTCATCTTGTACCTGTCTGGGCAGTCACTGTTGGCATTTAGGTACATTCCTATGTTTGTTTCCTTAGTGTAGACTGCAGCGTGGAAACCTCCGCTCCTTTCCATGACTGTTACATCTAGAAAGGGCAGCTTCCCATCCTTCTCCATCTCATAGGTGAAACGCAACACAGAATTCTGCTCAAATGCCTCCTTCAGCTCCTGCAGATTTCTGACATCAGGTACCTGTGAAAAAAATGTCGTCAACATACCTGCAGTATATGGCCGGTTTCAAGTTCATGTCGACTAAGGCTTTTTGCTCAATGGTACCCATGTAGAAGTTCGCAAACAGGACACCTCGGGAAGAACCCATGGCGACCCCATCTATTTGCTTATACATGTGCCCATCCGGGCTCAAGAAGGGTGCCTCTTTAGTACAAACTTGGAGTAGTTTCCTTTGAAGGTTTTCTGCGGGGAACACAGGCCACAGGGATAAGAGTCTCGTTGAACGTAGAATCACTGTTTACCAACGTACCTGTGGATGAAACAATCGGGATGATATTGGACAGAGTGTATCGTGATCCGGCCTGTACTCCTCTTGACATACCAAAAAAACATTCTAAGGAAACTACTCCGAGCTTGTATTAAAGAGGCACCCTTCTTGAACCCGGATGGGCACATATATATATATATATATATATATATATATATATATATATATATATATATATATATATATATATATATATATATATATATATATATATATATATATATATATATATATATATATATATATATATATATATATATATAGGGAAGGGAGTACCACCTCTGGCTGGAAGAAGGGGGACCCATAGCCTCGGAGGAAACCACACATAACGCATTGGAGGGAATGTGGGTCCCCTCCAATACAGTTTCTGTGTGCTTTTCTCCTACCACCCCCTTCCCTTTTTTTTTTTCCTTTATTGTGTATTTAAAGGTTACAAAACATACAAGACAAATGCCTAAAGGTTATGGATCTCTTGAAGCTCCTCCGCTTCTGGACAGGAACCGAGGACGCAGCAAGCATTTCCCCTCTGGATCGCCACACTGAGACGCTGAAATAAAAAACTGGAAGCCCTTGGGTCTCTGGTGACGTCAATGAGCTTGGACCCCAATTCCTTGAGAAATCCCAAGGCACTCTTGCCCCAGGGGCCATGCGTCTCAGACGCTATATATATATATATATATATATATATATATATATATATATATATATATATATATATATATATATATATATATATATATATATATATACATATATATATATATATATATATATATATATATATATATATATATATATATATATATATATATATATATATATATATAAAAGTTTGTGAGGGTACCACCTCTGGTACCAATGTGGGGACCCATAGCCTCGGAGAAGAAAATAAAAAGTATTCAGAGGAGACCTTGTGGTTTCTCACTGAACACTAATATTATCTTCTCCTACCACCCCCATTCTTTTGTATGTACACATATATATTTACTTTATTTGAACTTTGTTACAAAAAAGGAGTTACATATGGGTTACAAAGATGGTTGTCATAGGTTGTCGAGTTCCTCCAGCTCCTCAGATGGCGGGCAGGAACCCTGGATGCAGTGCGCATTTCCCCTCTGTATCGCCACACTGAGGCGCTGGAAAAGAAAGCTTGCAGCTCTCGGGTCCCTTGTTGTTTCAATGAGCCTAGAACCCAGTTCCTTCAAAAAACTGGTAGCACTTTTACCCCAGGCGCCGAGCGTCTCAGAAGCAATGGGGACAAAATTGTAGTGGTGATCCAGTTCTCTATACTTACGGGATTTGGCTGCTTCCCTGTGGGTGGCAGCGCCACCTGGTTGTGCAACACTGAGGTTAATGTAGGTGTTAGCCAGGGTTGATACGCACGTGTAGTCCCATACCAACTGCTTGCCATTCTTCCAGGGGTTCACTGTGATACCATCCGGGCGACCAATAAGAGCATCAGAGTTACGGGGCGTTAGGTAACGGGGCTCTCTTTCAGCTGGGCATCCAGCTGTGGTGAGGCTCCTCTTGATGATGTCGTTAACTTCACTGTGCCTCGAGTGCCATCCCCCTGTGCTTTGGCAGAGTAGGCCATGGTGACCGTACCTGTCAGCCACCACCTCGCCGCAAATACACCTATATCTGGTGTGGATTGGGGCAGCAAGGCGGAGGGCCACAGCAATTCGGAGGGCGTGTGGTGTGAGACGCGTGCCAGTTGCCGACATTGGGGTTGCTAACAGGAAATCCCCTGCATGTGGTGCTGCTACTGCTGTGAGGCGAGCAATGTCGTGTTGTGTTGTTGCAGCACCCAGGCACTCTGCAGCAACTTGGTCTACAATGGGACCATCCCAGCTGGATTGCTTGTGGGATTTTGGGGATGGTGGTTGAGGTGATTGGCCTGCACGAGAGGCCCACTCTGTGACACAGCGTGTAAAATTGGGATCATGTACACCTGCCAGCTGATGTAAGTGGGCAGGTAGAATTTCCTTCACAAGGTCGTCGGATGCTGATAAGGAGGACAGGAAGGCTGGAACAGCGATTTGCGTTGCTGTTCGAACTCCGAGGCCCCCAAGTCTTACGGGAAGAGAGGCTTGTTTCCACTGTAGGTCATCGAGAGAGAGGTTAAGGGCTTTTTCTAGCATTGATTTCAGTAACCGGTCATACTCACTTAGTTTTTGGCTACTGTAAGATGGTGAACACCTCAGAAAGTAGGTTAACCTGGGGAGGGACAGACATCTGGTGATGAGGTAGAGTGCATCATGAGCATCAATATCCTCAATCCTCCCATCCATCCTCTTAAGGTCGGCGATTTTCTTATCAAGGACCTCATCGATGGCTTTCAACCCCAGGGGAGCTCCTAGGAGTGTGCTGTCTTCAGGTTTAGTTTTGTGGATATTTGGCAGAAGACCCTCTATTCTCTCTGCGATGCCCTGGTTGGAACATATTATTTCACATTTAGAAGGGTTCAGGGTGAGGCCTAAAACTGCACCTTGCTCCTGGATTTTTCTGATGTCCTCCAGGAGGGAGTCTTGGGAACCAGCTAGGGTACCATCATCCAAGAACCAGATGTTAAGCTCGCTGGACAGGACCTCTGTGACTTGTTTGATGACTAAGCAGAAAAGGAGAGGAGCGAGGGGGTCACCCTGTTGGACGCCTTCTCGCGAGTCAATTTCATGTTCGCCAAAAAGTAGCTTAAGATCCATACTGTAGCATGAATGTACAAAAGGGTAGAGGGAAGGGAAATGACTATGAACCGCACGGAGTACAGCATCCCTCCGCACCAAATTGAAGGTATTTTTGAAATCTAGCTTGATAAGGGCCTTTTCGTCTGTGATGTTGGCGATGAAGGCTTGAGCTGCATGGGCTGCCGCCTCACACCCTTGTGGAATGCCAAACCCGAGCTGTTTTGGCTTCAGCATGTTGGCCGCTGCATCACTAACTGTTCTTGCAGCTGCCTTTGCGACGAGATGCCGGAGAGAATTGCCCACAGCTATTGGCCTGATCCCTCCATCCTTTTTCTTTAGAGCACAGAGAGATGCTCCAAAAAAGATAGGTCTTATAGACGCTGGTATGTTGCCAGCTAGACATGTGTTGGTGAATCTGGTTAGTTCCACCAAGAGGTTCTTTGCAATGTCACCCAGTGCAGGGTTGAGCATTTGCTTGAGGTGGTTGGGTTTTAGTCCTGTGAACCCACCTGCTGATCCTGTAGGGAAGGACATGGCTGCTTTATGGACCACAGATTCAGCCACCCAGAGAGGTTCTGCTCCGGTAGCCCCCACTTGTACAATGTCGTCCTCACGCGGAGCCCTGGGTGGGTGTTTCTCCCTTAGGGCTTGAGCTGTTGCGGCATCTCTGTCGGCAATTGAGTCCTCACTGGTGATGACTCGTATTGCGCCAATAGTGTTTCCTTCTTCTATTTTCTTGGTGACTGATGTTCTGATTTTTTATGTCTCGGATATGCCACTGTTGCTCTTCCTGCCGTGGGTGTTTCTCGCGCGAGTGGGAAGGCGCACCTGGTTGTCCTCCCTGGGAAAATCATTTATAGCTTTGATGACTGAGGCAGCTAAGGTTTTGTCTCTCCTTGCAGGGGTGGCTAGACATATGTTGCCAAACATTAGGAGGTTGTGCCATGCTTGGGTCGTTCCAGGAGAGTCGTTGACCTTTCTCAGGAGGGCAGATAATTTGGCTGCTGCATGGGGGCGGGCTGCTTTAGGGATGTGTTGCAAGGTTCTGGCCGATGTTGCTTTGATAGCTTCTAATAAATTTTCTGTGGGAATGAAGGTCTGGGAGGTGTTTTGCCTTACGGGCGGTGTGGGCTGTTGATTGGTGTTCTCCCTGGGAGGGCGCCCAGAACCCAAACACCTGGCTCCGTTGTGGTAATGAATGCGCACATTATCGTCACTCAACCGGATATAGCATACCCGGTCACACGTCTGACATCTACCTTATCGCTGACATCTATATATATATATATATATATATATATATATATATATATATATATATATATATATATATATATATATATATATATATATATATATATATATGTGTATACTGGCAGCAGGTTTTCTTTCAAACATGTTTCATTGAATATGACCGCATATTCTGTATTTATTATTTTCTGGTTTAGGGCTTCTATCCCTCTAACTATTTTCTTAGCATCAGGGCTTAATTGGAATAGGAGTTCTCCAAAACTCATTTTCGTACTTTTAAGGTGAAGCAAAGAAGTGATTTACTATAGAGTGTATTACACTTATTTCTATAATTTACACGACGTTTCGAACCTCCATGGTTCATTCTCAAGTGAACAGATCTTACAATACTAGTTGATTTTATATCCGCATTAGATCAGGTGATAATACAATGAAGGTGAAAAACATTGGGGGATACATAAAGGATAAACATAGGGGCTGCAGAAGGCTTATTGGCCCATACGAGGCATCTCCTATCTAAACACAAAGATTAATCCAGTGTAATTGGCCTGTTATGTTGGACATTGTCTTCTGTGTTGGCATCGATATGTTCTTGTCTTGTCCTTACTCTCATGGTGGGCAGAGTAAATAGTTCCGTGATTTGGGTGTTCATGGTAGGTCGCTCTATTCTTATGTGAATTGCCTCAAGAATTTGTAATCTTCTTGAATCTTGGGTTTTGTCTATTATGCAAGTATTCTTGTTCAACATTTCTCTTGTTAGAGTAATGTCATGGGCTTGTCTCATGTGATTCCTAGGGGCACCAGATTGAAGATGGCATGTCAAACGCCTCGTCAGCTTGGTCGACGTCATACCTATGTACTTACATTGAAGGTTACATCCTTCGTGGGGGCAAGTGTACATGTATACAACGCTTGACTGCTGTAAAGGGTTCTCCGTCGGCTTCGGGCTGTTTTTGATAAGGAGTTCGGAAGTCTTCTTGGTTTTGTAGAATATTATCAGGTTTATGTTTTGGTTAGGAGTAGTGCTTTTTACTCCTTTACGGATTATTTCTTTCATTATTCTTTCCTCTTTTATATGTTCACTGTGCATGGTTGATTTGTAATATAATTTTATTGGGGGTGTTGTGGTTTCTGTTCTAGGTTCTGAATTATACCAACGGTCCAAGTGTCTTCTTATAGCAGCGTTTATTTCCGCGTTGCTATATCCGTTGTTCACCAATACCTGAGTTACTCTTTCAAACTCTCTACTCACGTTGCTCCATTCAGAGCAGTGGGTAAGCGCTCGACGAATATAAGCATTGAGAACACTGGCTTTGTATCTTTGGGGGCACTCACTTCTACCGTTCAGGTATAATCCTATGTTGGTGGGCTTAGTATATACGTTGGTGCTTAAAGAGGTTCCTGTTTTTGTTATTAGTACATCCAAGAATGGCAGACTGTTATTTTCACTATTTTCATGTGTAAATCGGAGTACTGACTCTCTCTCTAGGTGTCTTTTTAGGTCAATTAGTTCATCTGAGTCTTTTACTATTACGAATATGTCATCTACATAACGGCAGTATACAGTTGGTTTTTGTCTGCTACTGAAGACCCTATCTTCGATGGTTCCCATATAAAAATTAGCAAATAAAACTCCTAAGGGGGAGCCCATTGCTACTCCGTCTATTTGTAAATACATGTCTCCTTGTGGACTGATGAAAGGGGCTTCCTTTGTACATGCTTCGAGAAGACTTTTCAAGTGTGGCTCAGGTATGTCTAATTTGGGGGTGCTCTCGTCTCTGTATACTCTGTCCAGTATCATTCCTATGGTTGTGTCGACTGGGACGTTGGTAAAAAGGGATTCAACGTCCAGGGAAGCGATGATTCCATCGGGCTGGGTAGATTTGATCAATTCTAGGAAATCTGCTGATGATTGTAGACTAAACTTACTTGGAGTGTATGGAGTTAGGAGTTCATTGAGTTTCTTTGCCAGGTGATAAGTTGGGGTTGGTATTTGGCTGATTATAGGGCGTAGTGGGTTACCTGGTTTATGCGTCTTAACATTGCCGTAGGCATATCCTAAGCCATAGTCGCCTTGAAGTTTATTGAAATGCTCATTCGGCATCAACTAAACAAGAAGAAGGAAGCCCTCCAAACCTTTATAGAGCAGGCGGAGCATCTGTTAAACAAATGGACCCAGTACGACATCCCTATCCAACTCAAGCAAACCATCAACAGTGAACTATTTAACCAGAAACAACAACATAAAACTCTTGTAGAAACAAAGACACTCCGTAAGTTAACATCCCTAAACGGTGGACAGCTAAAAATCCCTCGTCCTAAAGATGGCTACTTTAACCTGACTTCTTATGATCTTACCCAGGACCAACGAGACCTCTTAAATCTTGGTCTAAATTGTCAATTCTTATCTAAACCAAAGATGCATCAAAAACGCCTGGAAATCGAAATGCTTCTGGACGATATCCATAAGCTAGAAGACAACAAAAAAGTCATCACCACTGACACACTTCAAGCTGAACTACTTGCAGAAGCAGGGAAAAAACGAGGAACATATTCATCTACAATCTTAACCCCACGACTCAAAGAAGCAGCGAAACAACTAAAAAATCTGAAAGACGTAACAATAAGAAAAGCCGACAAAACAGCAGCATATGTATTGATTCCTACCCATGAATACATGAACAAAATTAGCGACATCCTAAGTGACGACTCCAAATTTCAACGAATCACGAGGAACCCCGTAGAAGACCTTAAGCGGAAAGTAAACAAAACAATTACAGCAATCAACGCAAAGATAGATAGTGTGCATTTCAATAAACTTCAAGGCGACTATGGCTTAGGATATGCCTACGGCAATGTTAAGACGCATAAACCAGGTAACCCACTACGCCCTATAATCAGCCAAATACCAACCCCAACTTATCACCTGGCAAAGAAACTCAATGAACTCCTAACTCCATACACTCCAAGTAAGTTTAGTCTACAATCATCAGCAGATTTCCTAGAATTGATCAAATCTACCCAGCCCGATGGAATCATCGCTTCCCTGGACGTTGAATCCCTTTTTACCAACGTCCCAGTCGACACAACCATAGGAATGATACTGGACAGAGTATACAGAGACGAGAGCACCCCCAAATTAGACATACCTGAGCCACACTTGAAAAGTCTTCTCGAAGCATGTACAAAGGAAGCCCCTTTCATCAGTCCACAAGGAGACATGTATTTACAAATAGACGGAGTAGCAATGGGCTCCCCCTTAGGAGTTTTATTTGCTAATTTTTATATGGGAACCATCGAAGATAGGGTCTTCAGTAGCAGACAAAAACCAACTGTATACTGCCGTTATGTAGATGACATATTCGTAATAGTAAAAGACTCAGATGAACTAATTGACCTAAAAAGACACCTAGAGAGAGAGTCAGTACTCCGATTTACACATGAAAATAGTGAAAATAACAGTCTGCCATTCTTGGATGTACTAATAACAAAAACAGGAACCTCTTTAAGCACCAACGTATATACCAAGCCCACCAACATAGGATTATGCCTGAACGGTAGAAGTGAGTGCCCCCAAAGATACAAAGCCAGTGTTGTCAATGCTTATATTCGTCGAGCGCTTACCCACTGCTCTGAATGGAGCAACGTGAGTAGAGAGTTTGAAAGAGTAACTCAGGTATTGGTGAACAACGGATATAGCAACGCGGAAATAAACGCTGCTATAAGAAGACACTTGGACCGTTGGTATAATTCAGAACCTAGAACAGAAACCACAACACCCCCAATAAAATTATATTACAAATCAACCATGCACAGTGAACATATAAAAGAGGAAAGAATAATGAAAGAAATAATCCGTAAAGGAGTAAAAAGCACTACTCCTAACCAAAACATAAACCTGATAATATTCTACAAAACCAAGAAGACTTCCGAACTCCTTATCAAAAACAGCCCGAAGCCGACGGAGAACCCTTTACAGCAGTCAAGCGTTGTATACATGTACACTTGCCCCCACGAAGGATGTAACCTTCAATGTAAGTACATAGGTATGACGTCGACCAAGCTGACGAGGCGTTTGACATGCCATCTTCAATCTGGTGCCCCTAGGAATCACATGAGACAAGCCCATGACATTACTCTAACAAGAGAAATGTTGAACAAGAATACTTGCATAATAGACAAAACCCAAGATTCAAGAAGATTACAAATTCTTGAGGCAATTCACATAAGAATAGAGCGACCTACCATGAACACCCAAATCACGGAACTATTTACTCTGCCCACCATGAGAGTAAGGACAAGACAAGAACATATCGATGCCAACACAGAAGACAATGTCCAACATAACAGGCCAATTACACTGGATTAATCTTTGTGTTTAGATAGGAGATGCCTCGTATGGGCCAATAAGCCTTCTGCAGCCCCTATGTTTATCCCTTATGTATCCCCCCATGTTTTTCACCTTCATTGTATTATCACCTGACCTAATGCGGGTATAAAATCAACTAGTATTGTAAGATCTGTTCACTTGAGAATGAACCATGGAGGTTCGAAACGTCGTGTAAATTATACAAATAAGTGTAATACACTCTATAGTAAATCACTTCTTTGCTTCACCTTAAAAGTACGAAAATGAGTTTTGGAGAACTCCTATTCCAATTAAGCCCTGATGCTAAGAAAATAGTTAGAGGGATAGAAGCCCTAAACCAGAAAATAATAAATACAGAATATGCGGTCATACTCAATGAAATATATATATATATATATATATATATATATATATATATATATATATATATATATATATATATATATATATATATATATATATATATATATATATATATATATATATATATATGTGTTTTATCTCTAGAGGTTTACTACTGAAACAGTGTTATAATCAATATACAAAAGTTTATTATGTATGCGGTACATACACAGAGAGAAGGCTATTTGTTCAAAAAGCAACGATATAGAGGTTAGCAGTAATATAATGGCAACGTAAATGTACAAGTGTTCGTTGTTCATTATTCGATATCCACCAGTATTCCCTACGTGATATATTATCGCTACAGTTTATTGTAATAGACTGCAAACACAGGAGCCTTTGGAGATAATTATAGAGTTCACAGAACTCTTTAATTTATATTTGCGCACGTGCTAGAACCACTTAACAATATGTTTATTACTCTAATTTAAAGTGTTTTGTTTTTAATAGGTGTAGTGATTATTATTTTTATATAATGTTGGACAAGCAAATATTATTTTTCCTAATCTATATTGCTGTCCACAGTTGTTGGTGGGGTGGTGGCTTGTGTTCTGCCTGACAGTCACTACAGGGTACAATTCCTCTTTGATGGCTCACCTTACTGTACAAGGCCGGTCCCGGCCAATAGAGTCCTTCGAGGACCTGGTGAACCTGCCAGGCTGGAGGTGGGGAACGACTAAATGGATCTTATCGGAATCAATAGCTGAATACTTTATGAAACATCCAAATCCTGCGGTCAATCAAGTTTATCGCAAAATGGAGGTGGGTTGTGAAGGTGTTCCTAATTACACACATATGATCCCTTCCGAACGTTGCCTATTTAATAATATCAGTAAAGTTAATTACAGTCATGTTAACAGCTTGTCTGTTGTGGTTTGTAAAAACACTCCAAGATTGAATAATCTCTACAATTTACCTTCAACACTACAATCAGTTATAAATATGTCAAACTGAGAGCCAACACCATTTAAATACTGCTTGTTAGGTCGTAAAGGACGACGAGGCGCTGAAGAAGGTGCTGGCGGGGGGATTCTCCTTCATCATCTACAAGATCTTCGTCACCATCAACATAGCAACACGATACACAGATGGGAGAGGCAACACTCCCTTCTACATGAGCAGGGACATTCCTATGTTTGTTGGGTCAGGATGGTGCATTAGGTGAGAATTCTTCCTTGATCACTGGTAAGGTAGTCACATTACTGTGTACGTTTAGTGGTAATCGTGAGAGGTATGGGTTCGAATCCTAATGGGCTCATTTGGAGTTCTTATATATATATATATATATATATATATATATACCTAGTAGCCTATATATATATATATATATATATACCTATATATATATATATATATATATATATATATATATATATATATATATATATATATATACCTAGTAGCCAGAACGCACTTTTTGGCCTACTAGGCAACGCCCGATTTGCCTAATAAGCCAAGTTTTCCTGAATGAATATATTTTCTCGAATTTTTTTCTTATGAAATGATAAAGCTACCCATTTCATTTTGTATGAGGTCAATTTTTTTTTATTGAAGTTAAAATTAACGTAGATATATGACCGAACCTAACCAACCCTACCTAACCTAACCTAACCTATCTTTATAGGTTAGGTTAGGTTAGGTAGCCGAAAAAGTTAGGTTAGGTTAGGTTAGGTAGGTTAGGTAGTCGAAAAACAATTAATTCATGAAAACTTGGCTTATTAGGCAAATTGGGCCTTGCATAGAAGGCTGAGAAGTGCGTTCTGGCTACTAGGTACGACATATATATATATATATATATATATATATATATATATATATATATATATATATATATATATATATATATATATATATATATATATATATATGTCGTTCCTAGTAGCCAGAACTCACTTCTCAGCCTACTATGCAAGGCCCGAGTTGCCTAATAAGCCAAGTTTTCATGAATTACTTGTTTTTCGACTATCTAACCTAACAAAAAACCTATCCTATCCTATAAAAACCTATCTAAGCTAACCTAACCTAACTTTTTCGGCTACCTAACCTAACCTATAAAGATAGGTTAGGTTAGGTTAGGTAGGGTTGGTTAGGTTCGGTCATATATCTTCGTTAATTTTAACTCCAATAAAAAAATATGACCTCATACATAATGAAATGGGTAGTTTTATCATTTCATAAGAAAAAAATTAGAGAAAATATATTAATTCAGGAAAACTTGACTTATTAGGCAAATCGGGCCTTGCATAGTAGGCTGAGAAGTGCGTTCTGGCTACTAGGTACGACATATATATATATATATATATATATATATATATATATATATATATATATATATATATATATATATATATATATATATATATATATATATATAAATATATATATATATATATATATATATATATATATATATATATATAAATATATATATATATTAGTATATTTTGGTAGCAGTCTTTCCTGTAGACATATATTATTAAATATGACCGAAAAAGTAAGATTAATAATTCTAATACGAATTTTCTCGATCTTTCGTACGTTTCTTTTCACTGTTGGAGGTAATTCAAAAATCAATTCTCCAAAATTCATTTTTATTTCTAGTCTGACGCGACACTTGAGCGCGTTTCGTAAAACTTTTTACATTTTCAAAGACTTTAGCTTACACATACACAACTGAATAGAACTTACACATCTTCGATTTGTTTATATCTACATTTGAGTGAGGTGGATGGGGTGAGGTGGTATTAATAGGGTATTAAATTCCTAAACACAAGACAGAACACGAAACAATGGGTATTGAATGGAAGTGATTTGTAGAAAGCCTATTGGTCAATATTTCTTGATGCTTCTATATTGGAGCAGAGTCTTGAAGTCAATATATTGGTCAATATTTCTTGATGCTTCTATATTGGAGCAGAGTCTTGAAGTGGGTAGAATATAGTTGTGCATTAATTGGCTGTTGATTGCGGGTGTTGACTTCTTGATGTGTAGAGCCTCGCAGACATCAAGCCGCCTGCTATCGCTGTATCTATCGATGATTTCTGTGTTGTTTACTAGGATTTCTTTGGCGATGGTTTGGTTGTGGGAAGAGATTATATGTTCCTTAATGGAGCCCTGTTGCTTATGCATCGTTAAACGCCTAGAAAGAGATGTTGTTGTCTTGCCTATATACTGGTTTTTTGGGAGCTTACAGTCTCCAAGAGGGCATTTGAAGGCATAGACGACGTTGGTCTCTTTTAAAGCGTTCTGCTTTGTGTCTGGAGAGTTTCTCATGAGTATGCTGGCCGTTTTTCTGGTTTTATAGTAAATCGTCAGTTGTATCCTCTGATTTTTGTCTGTAGGGATAACGTTTCTATTAACAATATCTTTCAGAACCCTTTCCTCCATTTTATGAGCTGTGGAAAAGAAGTTCCTGTAAAATAGTCTAATAGGGGGTATAGGTGTTGTGTTGGTTGTCTCTTCAGAGGTGCATGGCGTTTCACTTTCCTTCTTAAGATGTCTTCGACGAAACCATTGGAGAAGCCGTTGTTGACTAGGACCTGCCTTACCCTACAGAGTTCTTCGTCGACTTGCTTCCATTCTGAGCTGTGGCTGAGAGCACGGTCGACATAAGCGTTAACAACACTCCTCTTGTACCTGTCTGGGCAGTCGCTGTTGGCGTTTAGGCACATTCCTATGTTCGTTTCCTTAGTGTAGACTGCAGTGTGGAAACCTCCGCTCTTTTCCATGACTGTTACATCTAGAAAGGGCAGCTTCCCATCCTTTTCCATCTCATAAGTGAAACGCAGCACGGAACTCTGCTCAAATGCCTCCTTCAGCTCCTGCAGATGTCTGACATCAGGTACCTGTGTAAAAATGTCGTCAACATACCTGCAGTATATGGCCGGTTTCAAGTTCATTTCGACTAAGACTTTTTGCTCGATGGTACCCATGTAGAAGTTTGCAAACAGGACACCTAAGGGGGAACCCATGGCGACCCCATCTACTTGCTTATACATGTGCTCATGTGCCAGTGATTATTCATATTATTTTGTTTGTTGACTTGTCTGTTATATTTTATGTGCTTAACTTTATTCATGTCTTGTTTTTCTAACGTAATTAAAATTTCATTGCTAAATTTACTTGTGTTTTGTATGTCTTCCCATTACCTTACCACAGACAAAAGTTCCAGCTTTTCTCTTTTTTCCTCTCTAATGTGACGAGGCCCTGCCCCTAGCTTTTGAAACAGCCGAACACCAACGCTTTACCGTTACATTAAAGTGGGGGCCTGCCCTAGGAGCTTCACTCAGGTACTGGTGCCAAGTAGTAAATTTATGGTAAGCGTATTTGCCTTTGGTAACGTAGCTTTTTACTATTTTTCATATTCAATTTTATTTTTATATGGTGCTGTGTGTATTGTGCATTCCGAGAGTAGCATATGGTGAAGGTGAGACAACTTTGGATTACGTGGTGACTGTAGGGCCTGAGTCATTCTCTTAATTGGTCATCTCTCCCTCCGTGTTATTACTCGTGTTTACCATCTTTTGTCCCTAGGATATTTCTCATATTTTCGACAGATCATCATATTGGTACCCTGGTACTGTGGTCTGCCCCCGGGTCAAGTGCACCTAATCTTCTGCAATCTGACAGTAGGAGGATAAAGAGGGCCATAGTTCCTCTAGCACGAACTTTAGTTGCTGAATTGGGACCTCAGCAGCAGTTCTCGTCACCAGTTGACACCTCGCACCCCTACACGTCGGTCAGAGATGATGATACCTACATTGGTAGGGAATTAGCTTTCTTTTTCAGAGCACAAAAGTTCGCTAATTCTGTAAGTATCATATTAATTTCAGTGGGAAAACTTGCTTATGTCCTATAGAGACTCGGCAAGGTATGCCTACATTCTTGGACTACCAATTATACTTTTGAGGCAATTAACTGTTTCATTTGTTTTAGAAACTCAGTTTCGCTTGTTTAGTAGGATTTTCTTGCCCTTATCCTCTTACATGAGTACCGGGTAAAAGATTTCCTGCGACCTTGATTTAATTAATCATTTAACATCATGTAATTAACTTTAATTGGTAAAGATTCCACAGGATAGGTACCAGTTGCCACGTTGTCCTGTTTCTGACATTCACCATATCACAACAGTATATTCGTTGTGCATTTATTTGCTAATTTCACCATGTTTCGTCTCCAAGCTTTCCGTGCAGATCCAGCAGGTTAAATAGGGACTTTAAGTCGTGCCAAGAGGACTGAATTACAAACTCTTGCACATGAGTATCAACTAGAAGTTCCCTACCAAGCCAACAAAAATGAAATACACAACCTGTTACTGGATCATCTCTTAGAGCAAGGTAAGATAGACTCTGAAACTCACGAAACTTACTTTATTGCAGATAAAACTGATTTGGCAACGATGAAACTCAGACTAGAGCTGGCCAAGATCGATCGCGAGCAGCAAAGAGACGCCCTTGAACAACAAAGGGAAGCGGCTGCCATACGAAGGGAAGAACAAGAACGTGAGGCTGCCTTGAAGAAGGAAGAACAAGAACGTGAGATTGCAATACTCCGTGAACGTGAACGAATACAGCTTGAAACAAAACGACGCCAGTTGGAGATGCAACACGAACATGACAAGCAACACGCAACTCTGGCTATGGAATGTCGTCAACGAGAATTCGCGTTGGAAACTTCACTCCTCGCTCAACGCCAGCAAGCTACCGCCAATCTTCCCGTCAGTTTTAATACATCACATGCAAGTAAGTTAATTCCATCATTCGTAGAAACAGAAGTTGACGTGTTTTTCACCACCTTTGAAACCCTTGCTAATCAACTTAGTTGGCCTGCCGACCAATGGGCCACCCTTCTCAGAGTACATCTTACAGGTAGAGCTGCAGTTACACTCAGTACTTTGGCGTCTGAGAATGACTACCAGACTCTGAAACAAGCAGTGTTGGACGCCTACCTTCTCTCCACCGAAAGTTATCGAAGGAAATTCCGTGACCACCTGAAGGCAAGTACCACTACCTTTCTCGAGTTTGCTAATACCAAAAGGAGATATTTTATGAAATGGCTGGAAGCAGCACATGTCTCTACCTTTGCAGAACTCGTCAACCTCATGCTAGTTGAAGAATTCTTGGGGCGTGTGCCGCCTCCTGTCCGTTTATATTTAGCAGATAAAGAAGAAACCGACTACCTAAAGTGTGCTAAGTCGGCTGACACTTATAGCCTCATCCACCGGCTGACACCAGAACCATCCTCCAGTAAGAAGTCGTGGTACAGTTACGAGAAAGTGAGTACCGATCAAGCTGGCTCGCAATTGTACTGTAAGTATTGTAGACTCTATGGACATACCATAGATAAATGTGGTAAGTCTCAATACAAAGGAACCACCGAAACGCCAAAACCCAAACCAACTCCTCCTAAGTCTGGTAAGCCTGTGATGAATGTTGGTGTTCATGTTAATGATCTTTCTCTTTTCAGTAAACACCTGTATCCTGGAACTGTCTCTACCAACGGTACAGATTCGGAGGGACGTTTCAAATTGAAGATCTTGAGGGACACAGCGGCTCTTCAGTCCATAATATTGAAATCAGCTGTGCCTAACATCACCTACACCGGGGAAACCGTCCTTATCACTGACCTCACTGCTACCACTCCGTATCCACTCGCCAGAGTCCACCTGGATTGTCCTTTTGTGACCGGTGAAGTACAAGTCGCCATCAGGGAGAAGCCTTTTTCCATGTCTGGAGTGCAAATTCTCCTGGGCAACGACTTGGCAGAAGATTTGCAACCGTCCAACCTGATCATCATGGACAAACCCCAGGTGTGTAACTCTGTAGTGGACAATCCCATCTTTGAGTATGTTCCAGCAGAGGTCCATGAGAGTGATGAAGTTTCTCCTCCGGTTTTGGTGACCACCCGTGCACAAGCTGCACGCCCGCAATCAGCTGACTCTACTGCTACCGATGTCCCTCAAGACCCTCAGAATCTACCACCGAATCTTACCAGTTTGGAGTTCCATAAGTTACAGAGGGAAGATCTATCATTAACACCATTATTCTTCCAGGCTGAGACTCAACCTGACAGTATCCCTGGGTTCTTCCTAGAGAATCAGTTGCTCTACCACAGGTACAGACCCAGTACGCTGAAGGAGGACGACGATTGGGCAAATGTCGAACAACTAGTAATTCCCACCAGCATAATGCCCGATATTCTACACCTGGCCCACGGAGCTCTTTCTCACTATGGTTTTAACAAAACCTACCACGGAATCAGACAAGACTACTACTGGCCAGGTATGGTTAAGGACGTCAAAATGTACGTGCAATAGTGTCATACATGTCAGATGGCAGGTAAACCTAACATCTCTATTTCCCAGGCCCCATTGACTCCTATTCATGTGCCTGCAGAACCTTTCCACAGACTCATCATAGACTGTGTTGGTCCTTTACCCCGGACCAGTTTTGGCAACGCCTATATACTAACTATTTTGTGTCCTACCACCAGATTTCCCATAGCAGTTCCAGTAAAGAACATTACGGCTGCTACTATGGTGAAAAAACTAATGAAGATCTTCACCCAGTATGGATTTCCAAGAGAGGTTCAAAGTGACTGTGGCACCAACTTCACCAGTGATCTCTTCAAGAAGACACTGGAAGAGTTCAACATCACACAGGTACTGTCCAGCCCCTATTAGCCTGCTTCACAGGGTTCTCTTGAATGTAGTCATCAGACTATTAAAGCACTCCTAAAGAAATTTTGCAATGAAACCTTGAAGGACTGGGATAAACAACTTGACCTCATTATGTGCATTTTCAGAAGTCTCCCCAATGAGTCTCTAGGAGTATCTCCTTATGAGATGCTCTACGGACGTAAGTGCCGCACTCCTCTCAAAGCTTTCAAGGACTTTCTACGTAATGCCACCTTCAGTGACCATCAGAATGTGCCCCAATTTCTTCAAAACTTAAAACACATTCTAGAGAGAGTACGTAAATTTGCTCATGATAATCTAATGAAAGCTCAAGAGAGGATGAAGACTAATTTTGACCAACGCAGCAATCTAAGGAAATTTAAACCAGGAGACTTCGTGTTGGCATATTTTCCTATCCCAGGTTCTCCATTGCAAAACAAGTTTTCAGGACCTTACTTCATCAAGGAGAGCAGGAACAATCGCAACTACGTTCTTGAGACTCCAGATAGGCGGCGGAAGACCCAGTTTTGCCACGTCAACCTCCTGAAGCAGTTTCAAGGTACTCCCCCACTGTGTTGGTATCATTATCCACCTTTAAAGGTCCATACCTCCACAGTGAGCCCTTCCCTGCTTCTCCTCCCGAAAGCACTAACACTGAGTCAGTGCCTTCCAACTCGGAAATCCTTAATGATCTTCATACCTATTTGCAGGACAGTAATAGTGCTCCTCTCATCAGAATCTTCAAGGAACATCAGAAGTTGTTCAGCGATGATCCATAGGAGTGTAATGTGGTTCAGCACGATATCAATCTACTCCCTGACACCCGGCCGATTCGTCAACCTTTCTACAGAATCAGCCCGAGCAAAAAGGAGGTCATGCGTGCTGAGGTATAGTACCTCCTGGATCATGGGCTGGCCACCCCTTGTGAGTCCCCTTGGGCCTCACCCTGCATCTTGGTTGCCGAAACCGCAAGGTAAAGTGAGGTTGTGTACTGATTACCAGAAATTGAATCTTGTGACTATCAAGGATGCTTATCCATTACCTAGAATAGATGACATCCTTGACGCCATTGGTAATGCTCGGTATCTATCAAAGTTAGACTTGCTCAAGGGATACTACCAAGTATGTTTGACAGAGCGAGCTAAGGAAATATCTGCCTTTACCACTCCCTTTGGCCTTTACAGATACGAACGCCTTCCATTTGGATTATGTAATGCCCCGGCCACCTTCCAGCGAGCTGTCAACCGCGTCATCCAGGGCTTAGATAATACCTACGCCTACTTGGATGACATCGTTGTGGCAACTAAAACGAACATCTGCAACGATTTCTTGCCAAACTCCTGACAGCCGGCCTCACCATCAACTTGGGCAAGTCCACCTTTGCCAAGGTAAAGTGCGTTATCTTGGTCATGAGATAGGGAGTGGCAGCCTAGCTCCGTTAAACATACATACCCAAGCCATCCAGCATTACCCACAGCCTACCACCAGGAAGCAGCTCATGCACTTCCTTGGTCTTGCCTCCTACTACCATAGGTTTGTGAAGAATTTTAGTACGGTGGCGACACCTTTGATCACTTTAACCAGCCCCAAGCAACGGTATAATTGGACCATTCAGCAGACCATTGCTTTTGAACAACTTAAATTCCTGCTCTGTTCTAATCCTATTCTCGCCTCGCCAGATATCACGAAGCCTTTCATCCTCCATGTCGACGCCAGTGGTACCGGCATCGGGGGTGTCCTGATGCAACAACGAGGCGAGGATGTTTTTACTGTTAGCTACTACAGCTACAAGTTAAAAACACAACAGAAGAATTACAGCACGATCGAAAAGGAGCTACTCTCCATCGTCCTGAACATGCAGCACTTTGAATCATACCTGCAAAGTGCTCGGTCTACCACCATCTACTCGGACCACAATCCCCTACGCTTCCTGCAGCAAGCCCAATTCAACAATCAACGGCTTCTACGATGGGCTTTATGTCTGCAGAATTTCAACCTGGGGATCTTCTACATCAAAGGTTCTGACAACATCATAGCAGACGCCCTCTCCAGAGTTTATGAAGTAGAGACAACTCCACCTACTACTCTACCACCTGAAGACGTAACTTCACCAGTAAGTGCAGGCTTCAGGGGAGAGTTGTGACAATTATATCTTTCAAGAGAGATTGAGCCTGCTCTTCTCCACATGAAGTTACGTATTTTACACATGATTAGATGCTACCTTCAAGATACGCCTCCCAGTAGCACAAAACGTTTTGACCAGGAGGTAAAATGTACCCAAGACCACCCCCCCCCCCTACTCCACTCCCTCCACGCCAGCTCGTCATCAACCAGCCAACTACCCTACCCAGCCTGCCTGCTTCTGATTGGTGACTCACCGACTGCACACCTGCACACTGCACCTCAGCGCCTTCTACCTGAGTCGATGTCTGGGCTTGGTCCAGCCATTGAAGTCAGAATATCCTTGTGCTCTCAAGCAGTGAACAATTAACTGATATACGCTGTGTATCTGCTGGATGTTTTGCAGCTAGCGCTAATATTCTCAGCACCTAATTATTTTTCACCTTTAAACGTTATATTATTGTAGAGTAACTTCATCCCTATTATTCATTTATGTTATATTGTTTTTGTCTTGTTCTTTTGCACTGTACGTTGCCAAGGGATTGTCTTTGTTTATATTTTTGTTTTCTATATTAATTAAAGTTTCATTGTTCATACTTTGTGTTTTGCGTGTCTTCCCTTACTTTACCACAGACAGACAAACAGGCAAGCAGTGTATTTTTTTTTGTAAGTGTGACTAGGCACTGACACCTGCCATTGGATGACTGCCGAACATCTACACTCCAACACTTTCCCGTCACAAAATATATATATATATATATATATATATATATATATATATATATATATATATATATATATATATATATATATATATATATATATATATATATATATATATATATATATATATACACCAATCAACAGCCCACACCGCCCGTAAGGCAAAACACCTCCCAGACCTTCATTCCCACAGAAAATTTATTAGAAGCTATCAAAGCAACATCGGCCAGAACCTTGCAACACATCCCTAAAGCAACCCGCCCCCATGCAGCAGCAAAATTATCTGCCCTCCTGAGAAAGGTCAACGACTCTCCTGGAACGACCCAAGCATGGAACAACCTCCTAATGTTTGGCAACATATGTCTAGCCACCCCTGCAAGGAGAGACAAAACCTTAGCTGCCTCAGTCATCAAAGCTATAAATGATTTTCCCAGGGAGGACAACCAGGTGCGCCTTCCCACTCGCGTGAGAAACACCCACGGCAGGAAGAGCAACAGTGGCATATCCGAGACATCAAAAATCAGAACATCAGTCACCAAGAAAATAGAAGAAGGAAACACTATTGGCGCAATACAAGTCATCACCAGTGAGGACTCAATTGCCGACAGAGATGCTGCAACAGCTCAAGCCCTAAGGGAGAAACACCCACCCAGGGCTCCGCGTGAGGACGACATTGTACAAGTGGGGGCTACCGGAGAAGAACCTCTATGGGTGGCTGAATCTGTGGTCCATAAAGCAGACATTTCCTTCCCTACAGGATCAGCAGGTGGGTTCACAGGACTAAAACCCAACCACCTCAAGCAAATGCTTAACCCTGCACTGGGTGACATTGCAAAGAACCTCTTGGTGGAACTAACCAGATTCACTAACACATGTCTAGCTGGCAACATACCAGCGTCCATAAGACCTATCTTTTTTGGAGCATCTCTCTGTGCTCTAAAGAAAAAGGATGGAGGGATCAGGCCAATAGCTGTGGGCAATTCTCTCCGGCGTCTCGTCGCAAAGGCAGCTGCAAGAACAGTTAGTGATGCAGCGGCCAACATGCTGAAGCCAAAACAGCTCGGGTTTGGCATTCCACAAGGGTGTGAGGCGGCAGCCCATGCAGCTCGAGCCTTCATCACCAACATCACAGACGAAAAGGCCCTTATCAAGCTAGATTTAAAAAATGCCTTCAATTTGGTGCGGAGGGATGCTGTACTCCGTGCGGTTCATAGTCATTTCCCTGCCCTCTACCCTTTTGTACATTCATGCTACAGTATGGATCTTAAGCTACTTTTTGGCGAACATGAAATTGACTCGCGAGATGGCGTCCAACAGGGTGACCCCCTTGCTCCTCTCCTTTTCTGCTTAGTCATCAAACAAGTCACAGAGGTCCTGTCCAGCGAGCTTAACATCTGGTTCTTGGATGATGGTACCCTAGCTGGTTCCCAAGACTCCCTCCTGGAGGACATCAGAAAAATCCAGGAGCAAGGTGCAGTTTTAGGCCTCACCCTGAACCCTTCTAAATGTGAAATAATATGTTCCAACCAGGGCATCGTAGAGAGAATAGAGGGTCTTCTGCCAAATATCCATAAAACAAAACCTGAAGACAGCACACTCCTAGGAGCTCCCCTGGGGTTGAAAGCCATCGATGAGGTCCTTGATAAGAAAATCGCCGACCTTAAGAGGATGGATGGGAGGATTGAGGATATTGATGCTCATGATGCACTCTACCTCATCACCAGATGTCTGTCCCTCCCCAGGTTAACCTACTTTCTGAGGTGTTCACCATCTTACAGTAGCCAAAAACTAAGTGAGTATGACCGGTTACGGAAATCAATGCTAGAAAAAGCCCTTAACCTCTCTCTCGATGACCTACAGTGGAAACAAGCCTCTCTTCCCGTAAGACTTGGGGGCCTCGGAGTTCGAACAGCAACGCAAATAGCTGTTCCAGCCTTCCTGTCCTCCTTATCAGCATCCGACGACCTTGTGAAGGAAATTCTACCTGCCCACTTACATCAGCTGGCAGGTGTACATGATCCCAATTTTACACGCTGTGCCACAGAGTGGGCCTCTCGTGCAGGCCAATCACCTCAACCACCATCCCCAAAAGCCCACAAGCAATCCAGCTGGGATGGCCCCATTGTAGACCAAGTTGCTGCAGAGTGCCTGGGTGCTGCAACAACACAACACGACATTGCTCGCCTCACAGCAGTAGCAGCACCACATGCAGGGGATTTCCTGTTAGCAACCCCAATGTCGGCAACTGGCACGCGTCTCACACCACACGCCCTCCGAATTGCTGTGGCCCTCCGCCTTGCTGCCCCAATCCACACCAGATATTGGTGTATTTGCGGCGAGGTGGTGGCTGACAGGTATGGCCACCATGGCCTACTCTGCCAAAACACAGGGGGATGGCACTCGAGGCACAGTGAAGTTAACGACATCATCAAGAGGAGCCTCACCACAGCTGGATGCCCAGCTGAAAGAGAGCCCCGTTACCTAACGCCCCGTAACTCTGATGCTCTTATTGGTCGGCCGGATGGTATCACAGTGAACCCCTGGAAGAATGGCAAGCAGTTGGTATGGGACTACACGTGCGTATCAACCCTGGCTAACACCTACATTAACCTCAGTGTTGCACAACCAGGTGGCGCTGCCACCCACAGGGAAGCAGCCAAATCCCGTAAGTATAGAGAACTGGATCACCACTACAATTTTGTCCCCATTGCTTCTGAGACACTCGGTGCCTGGGGTAAAAGTGCTACCAGTTTTTTTAAGGAACTGGGTTCTAGGCTCATTGAAACGACAAGGGACCCAAGAGCTGCAAGCTTTCTTTTCCAGCGCCTCAGTGTGGCGATACAGAGGGGAAATGCGCACTGCATCCAGGGTTCCTGCCTGCCATCTGAGGAGCTGGAGGAACTCGACAACCTATGATAACCATCTTTGTAACCCATATGTAACTCCTTTTTTGTAACAAAGTTCAAATAAAGTAAATATATATGTGTACATACAAAAGAATGGGGGTGGTAGGAGAAGATAATATTAGTGTTCAGTGAGAAACCACAAGGTTATCTTGAGATAATTTCGGGGCTTTAGTGTCCCCGCGGCCCGGTCCTCGACCAGGCCTCCACCCCCAGGAAGCAACCCGTGACAGCTGACTAACTCCCAGGTACCTATTTACTGCTAGGTAACAGGGGCATTCAGGCTGAAAGAAACTTTGCCCATTTGTTTCTGCCTCGTGCGGGAATCGAACCCGCGCCACAGAATTACGAGTCCTGCGCGCTATCCACCAGGCTACGAGGCCACCAGGTCTCCTCTGAATACTTTTTATTTACTTCTCCGAGGCTATGGGTCCCCACATTGGCACCAGAGGTGATACCCTCACAAACTTTTATAACAAAAAAAAAATATATACATATATATATATATATATATATATATATATATATATATATATATATATATATATATATATATATATATATATATATATATAAATATACAGTGGTACCTCGCATAACGAATTTAATCCGTTCCATGTTCGTCATGTGAAACGGACGTCATACAAAACGAGTGTCCCCCATGTAACCAGTGTGATGCACTGTGTTTATTGTGAAATTCCCCCAGTGTGCATGACATCAAATGTTCCCCAAAATATGATTTTTCTTTGCAAAATGATAAATTACCGTCCCTGAACATGTCTACGTAAAAATAATTACCAAATTTCACTTTGGCTGTGAGAGCGTGGACAAGGTGCGCTGTGACGTCATCAGGGCCTGGTCACCCGTGTGTGAAGCTCCCAGACACGGTCGCGCAGGCCATTCAAGCACCTCGTGTTGCCACAAATATATTTTCAAATATTTTTTCTATTCATTTCCAATGCGGTTTTATTTGTTTCTTTTATCGTATATGATGCATATTTGTGACCTTTACAATATGTATACAGTAGAATGTTCATAATTTTCCATTAAACTGTGATACATGTGTCAGTAATGTGTCCACAATAAATGTTTATTGTCACAATATTACGTGGTAAAAATTCACTAAAATTACAATATGTACAGTTTCACATACTATTTACACAGTAACACACTGTATTACACACTCAGTACTTTGGAGGTGCGTAATAGTCAACGAAGTAGTCCATGGTACACAGCGCGACTTTGCTCTCCTTGCACCAGCTACAGATAGATTTTCGTTTCCTGTTTCATCGTTCTGTGTGCTTGCAAATAACACACTCGCGTGCACCCTTGGCTTTAATACTTGTTGGTGGTATGTAGCCAAGCTTGTAAAGCATAAGGTAGTATTGAAACGATTATAGGAAAAGCTCAATTTGTAAGGTAGTCTTGAAAAGATCGCTTTGTAAGGTCCCACACAGGAAGAGATTCAGCTAGCCTCAAAGAGTGTCCATCAGTCAGGTAGAGATTCAGCTAGCCTCAAAGCGTGTCCATCAGTCAGGAAGAGATTCAGGTATTCTTGAAAATATCAATGAACAACACCACCATGGAAGCCGCTAACACTGTTCATCTATGCTACTTGTATCAGATGCATCATCACTGAACGCAGAAAACGATTCATCTATGTATCATCTATATAAACTCGAGATGGCAAGGGTGGGGCCCAGAGCTACAACAGGATACGCTTGCTGTATCATCCTCATAGGTGCTGTATCACTGGCATCCGACCGTTGTGTTAAGCCCTTATTGCGCCTAGCTTCACCAATGTTATGACCCTTATGTTCTTCAAACAGTAGGGTCTGAATTGCACTGACTGAGCGCAGTCTTTCAACACCGTGTTGGACAGGTGTTTAAGAGCCAGAGGCACGTGTGCTACAAATGGTTGCTCACGCAGTACTAACCCAGCCAGCAGCCCTTGTCTTTCATATTCGTTATAGCATAAGGTTCGTTCAGTGTTTGTTGGGTAGGCTGCTCCATTATGACAATCTTTCTTTGTTTCAAATGTGTTCCATTTGTTTTGTATTTGTCACTTACGTCTCAATAATGGAGCAGCCTACCCGACAAACACTGAACGAACCTTTATGGCATTTGTCCATTTTTCAAATTGTTTCAACAGTTCTTTTATTTTTTGTTTTTGTTTTATTTAAGAAACATCGAGCAGCCGACCTGTAGACCACCGAACGAACCTTTTTGACATTTGTACTGGTTTTCAAAATTCTTCATTTTTATTATTATTTACGTTTCTTGTATGTAAGGAACATGGAGCAGCCTACCTGCCGACCACCGAACGAACCTTTTGCTATAAGACAAATGAAAAATAAATATTGAACACATTTGAAGAAAGGAAAACGTCATAATGGTTTATTCAGTGAATGTAAGGTAGGCTTCTCCATTATTGAGACGTAAATGACAAATACAAAACAAATGGAACACATTTGAAACAAAGAAAGATTGTTATAATGGAGCAGCCTACCTGCCAAATACCGAACGAACCTTTTTGACATTTGTTGTATATCATTCAATTCATTTCTTTTTTCCTACAAAAACGTCGATGCTTTGCAACATCTCAGCAGTCACCCTTTTATATCTCAGCATCATTAGCATCTTTAAACAAGAACAACATAATTTATGTGCATCGTCGGAGGCGTCTAAGAATGTGCAAGAAGCAGCGCGACCCCACCATGTGGTGTTGACGTTACTCAAACCAGCGTTCGTCATGGGACGATTTGAAGCCGATCGGGCCGTTCGTTACCCAAAATGTTCGTCTTTTGGGGCGATCGTTATGCGAGGTACCACTGTATATATATATATATATATATGTATATATAAATAAAAAAGGAAATGTTCGTTTGTTCAAATTGCTAATCTCCGAAAGTTCTTCACCGATTGCTTTGAAATTTTCACACAATATTCCATTCACGTCCGAGCGGATTTAGATATACATATTGTATTGATGTCACGTCTGTGACGAAAAAAAATGTTTTTTTCTGAAAAACTGTGGTTTTTAAGTGTTTTTCATGTGAGTGAAATCTTCAAAACCTCTTTACCGATTGCATCAAATTTTGACACAACGTTGCATTCAAATAGGCGCATCTTTTTATATTACTATCACATACATGCCTCACCTCCTACAGGAAAAAAGATGCTTTGTTTAAAAACCAGCACCTTTTGTGAGACGTAAGAGCAACACTCGCTGTAATATCCGAAAGTTCTTACCGATTGCTTTGAAATTTTGACACAACATTGCATTCTAATAGGTGCGTAATATTATATGCCTACTATATAGATGCCACACCTGTGACAGGTAAAAACATGCGTTTTTGAAAAACAGCGTCATCTGTTGCACATAATAGCAACATGCACACTATACTAAATATGTAACGAATTCTATTTTAATGTTTCTGATTGTAATGATAAATATTATTTTCATAGATTTCGATCTATTTAAATTTTTATTGAATTATTTTGTGTGACATTGTGTTGGAATCAAGCAGTGAATTGTTTATCATATCGGTCATTTTGTAAGTACAAGTATAGATGCCAGACCTGTGACAGGTCAATCTATGCTTCTCTTGGAAAACAGCGCCATCTGTTGCATGTAAGAGTAACATACATGTTATACTAAATATGTTACAATTCCATTTCAATGTTTCTAATTGCACTGATTGCACAAAAATTGAATTTTCATGGATTCTGATTTATTTTCATTTTGATTTAATTATTTTGTGTGAATTGCATTGGAATTAAGCTGTGTTGTTTACCATACTGTTCATTTCGTGAGTATAGTTTATTTTTTTTTTATATTTTCATTTCATTTTTAACTGTTTTTCTTATATTTCAGTGATGGGAACATCTGATCCCTTGATGTCCAAATTTTCTGACGGGAACATCAGACCATTTGGGAAGGCATCGGACGAGGGAGTAAGGAATGGTGGGGATGACGAGGGAACGGAAGTGAGAGATTGTGGGGAGGACATGGGGACAAGGGAGGGGGTAATGGTGAGGAAGGACAAGGGTATGGGGGACTTTGGGATGGTGTGGACGAGGGGATGGGGGAATGGAAAATGGGTGGGGAGTACAAAGGGACAGGGGAGTGGGGCATGGTGGGGAGGAAGAGGGGGATGGTGGAGTGGGGAATGGTGGTGAGGACGAGGGGACGGTAGAGTCAGGAATGGTTGGGAGGCCGAGGAGATGGGTGAGGGAGGGAGGGAATGGTGGGGAGGACCTAGGGACGGTTATCTTGATTATCTTCAGATGATTTCGGGGCTTAGTGTCCCCGGGGCCCGGTCCTCGACCAGCTCTCCACTTCCCAGGAAGCAGCCCGTATCAGCTGTCTAACTCCCAGGTACCTATTTATTGCTAGGTAACAGGGGCATCAGGGTGAAAGAAATATTTTGCCCATTTGTCACTGCCTCCACCGGGGATCGAACCCGGAACCTCAGGACTATGAATCTGACAGCTGGGTGCATGACAGCTGTCCACCCAGCTGTCATGCACCCAGGGAAGGGACAGGGAATGTTGCTGTTGCTCAGCAATGCACATGCATTGCTGAGCCAATACATGTTGTTGTGCAACATGTCCAGAAGCAATTAACGACATATTAAATATGTTACGATTCCATTTCAATGTTTCCGATTGCAATGATAAATTGAATTTTCAGAGATTTCTATTCATTTTCATTTTGATTTAATTATTTTGTAACATTGCGCATTAATTGAACTATGTTGTTTACAATATCGTTCATTTCGAGAGTATAGTCTATTTTTTTAATTGTTTTTCATTTCGTTTTTAACTGTTATTCTTATTTTTTAGTGATGGGAACATCAAATCACTGGATGTTCTCAAATTTCTGATGGGAACATCAGTTTTATTTGGGAATGCATCAGACGAGAGAGTGGGGAATGGTGGGGAGGAAGAAGGGACGAGAGTGGTAAATGGTGGTGAGGTCAGGGCGGACAGGGGACGGGGTAATTGTCGGGAGGACGAGGGGATGGGGAATGGGAATGGTGGGGGACGAGAGGATGGGGGAATGGAGAATGGTAGGAAGGACAAGGGGACAGGGAAGTGGGAGATGGTTGGGAAAAAGAGAGGACAGGGTAGGTGGGTAATAATAGTTAGGACAAGGAAATGAGGGAGTGGGAGATGGTGGGGAGGACGAGGGGATGGTTGAGTGGGGAATGGTGGGGAGGGCAAGGAGATGGTGGGGAGGACAAGGGGACGAGGGAGGGAAGAACGGTGGGGAGGACGAGGGGATGGAGGAATTGGAAATGGTTGGGAGAACCAGGGAACAGGGGAGTGGGGAATCGTTGGGAGGACGAGGCGACGGGGAAACGGGGAATGGTGGGGAGGGCTAGGGGACAGGGGAAGGTTGCTTAGCCACAGCAACGCATGAGGGGATACAGCTAGTCTATATAAATAAAAATGTAAGTGTTCATTTGTTCAAAAGCCCTAATCTCCAAAAGTTCTTCACGATTGCTTTGAAATTTTCACACGATGTTCCATTCGCATCCGAGCGTGTTTTTATAAACATACTATATAGATGTTATGTCTGTGACGGGAAAACTTTTTTATTAAACTGTGTTTTTTTATGTGAGGGAAATCATCAAAACCTTTTCGCCGATTGGCGATATTTCGAATATGCTCGTGTTTTTGTATACCTATTATATAGATGCAACACCTGTGACAGGCAAAAACATGCTTTTTTGAAAAACCACGCCATCTGTTGCATGTAATAGCACCACCCGTTATACTAAATATGTTACAATTCCATTTCAATGTTTCAGATTGCATTGATAAACTGAAATTTCGTAGATTTTGATATATGTTCATTTTGAATATATTATTTTTTGTGACAGTGCATTGGAATTGAGCTGTGTTGTTTACCATTCTGTTCATTTTGTAAGTATAGTTTATTTGTTTATTTTTTCATTGTTTTTATTTCGTTTTCTTTAATTGTTCTATGTTTCTATGTATTTTTCAGTGATGGGAACATCATATCATTTGATGTTCCAACTTTTCTAATGGGAACTGATCATTTGGGAACGCATTGGACGAGGGAGTGAGGAATGGTGGGGAGGACGAGGAGACAAGCGTAGGGAATGGTGGGGAGGGCAAGCGACTGGGGAGTGGGAGAGGTGGGAAATTTTACCCACTCTATCTACATTATTATCTAAGAAATGTATTATTTCTAAATCATATCAAAATCAATGTCAAAATCATATTAGAATCATATCAGGTGCCTACGTGACTTTATGCATGATTTCTCAAGGATCTGAAAGCTTTGACAAGAATATCAAATTAAAAAAACTATTGGAACATCAATAGATTTCCGGTAAAGAATTAAATCAAATCCTTAATAAATATCAATAGTACTAGCAATTACTACGTATAATCTTTAAATCTTATCTCTAATATATCATTATCTCTAATTATATTATAATCACATCTTATCTCTAATTATATTATAATCACATCTTATCTCAATTATATGTCTAAACAGTAAAAATATTCAATCAATATTCAATGAAAGCTTCCCTCTCTAAGGAGAGGAAAGAGCCAAATTCGAGAGTGAAGTGAGCTATGAGCGGCCTTGGGAGAAAGTGTTGTTTTCATACAGAGTGAAACTGTGTAATGGTGCCTTACGAATACTATTTTGTAAATGACACTATAATAACATATCTTTATCACCAATGATTACTGTCTATAACTGGGGGAGTACCTGGAAAATATCTACAAAGAAAATTCCTAGTACATTATCTAATTAAGAGTGTAGAGTGGAGCTCATCCACCTGTGATGCCACCTCCACCTCCACCATCATCACCTGTCTTAGCCTACTGCAAACTCAATTAAGGACATAATCAATTAGCATCGCTACCAGAATCATATAGCAAAGTGGTGACTTAAAATATAAAGCCAAAACTCTACAAGAGAGTTATCCAGTCTGGCCACTTGTCAGAAGGCACCCGGCACTCAGACATAAATATATTGAGTTATTGTAGTGAGTTGTTGGCCAATTGCATGCTTGTATTACCTTAATATATCCAATAAGTTTGTTTGTCGTTACAGGGTGAGACAATGCCTCATATTTCAGTAAATTTTATTAATCTTGCAGTGACTGAATCTTTTCCAAGTCACCAGACACTCATGATGTAAACATCCTCATGATTGTTCTTAATTGTTTAAGAAAAGTCAAGTCACGACTAACTGAATCTCTTCAAATAAATTGAATATATATCTGTATATAATTGAACATATACATTAAGTTAACAATTGCTTACTTAGTTATCTTTAATTTATCATATAAGTTTATCATATAGAATATAATCTCTTGTACATAGTTAATAGTATTTAGACCACATTTAAGGTCATTTCATTGTATATTCATATATGTCATACTTCTATATTCATATATGTCATACTTCTACAATATAAATTGTTGTGTTTATTTGTATATGAATATTAGCTGTTATAGTTATGGTGCTATGCCAGACTGTTTACATGTTTAGATCTCTGATTTAAACGGAACCAGTGTTCAGTTATAGAACAGAATTTATTAACTCATATCCTTGTATTAACAATACAAGCTGATGTGAAAAAAAATTGTTTGCAGGTGGATTGTGGATCTTCAATCAATTTCTCCATTCATCCTTAGGGACCCCAGCTGCCCATTACAACACACATTCTGTCACTAGGAAAAGAGGAGCTAGGATTTACGGCCCTAGCTAGTGACTTTAGTTGATTTTTTTTTGCATACAGTAATTTTGAATTTAGTACAGTACAAGTCCCTAGTAGTTTTCCTCATTATATCTATCCCAACAGCTTTTTCCGCATTTATGGTTCTTTAAAGCTAGATAGTCTAGAAACTAGATCTTCCATATTATTCCAGTACATAAGAAACTTCTTCATTTTGCATTGGAATAATTAATACATATAATAGCCTATCCTAGCTGACAGCCAATATTTATAGTATCTATATATCTAAGTGGACAAATTGTTTACAGTGGCCAGACCATCATATCCATTATCTAGTAAGCATTCATAGCATACTAGTAATTGTTCTGTGTTAAAAAACCACAGTACTTAATTTTATCAAGTGTCACAGACACAACTGCATCATTATTGCATATATATCATTATATACCTCACTTGTGGTAACATATATATATATATATATATATATATATATATATATATATATATATATACACACATTTAATTGTATTTTCCAGCATTATCTTTAATCAACTGATTTTCAGAGCTGCTCATTACAAAATACTCTTTAAAAATGTGCTTTTAACACTGTAAGAGCATTTCATTACAACATATCCTTAAATAATCAACTGTAGCAAACCTTATTTCAGGTAAAACCAGTAGGCATTTCTACAGTATTTTATCAAACGAGGGTACTATATCTTGTAATAATTTTGCAAAAAATAGTGCCATTTACTATTTTTAAACACTTATTACAAGATTTACCGATTTGGTCCATTTGGATTGAAAAAACAAATTTTTACACTTTTGACAATTGAGCTCCTGCTACATCAAGATTCCAGGGAGGAAAGGAAGAACAATCTTTGGAATCATTACCTAAGTAGATAGGATAGCTCATTTATCAAAATACATTAACATTTATATATATTTTTATAAAAAGAAAAAATATCTTGGAAACTTCGAAACATGGAAAAATCTAGATGACTTCTAATTCTTCACCTGCTACAGAAACAGGAAAGAAAAGGACACTTAAGTGTCTACAAAATCACTTGACTCAACAGCTTGACAGACATCAAGAGTTAGCTAAACAAGTATCTCTTGATTTACTCATCTTGAATAACCTACAAAACTGCAGTTGAAAAATTTGATCAAATCAAGCACCTTTCTGAGACATATTGAGCAGAAAGAGATAATGATGATTTAACCCAAAGGGAACTTCAGGATATCAGAGCTGAAACAGCAATTTATGAAAATATAATCCAGGATCAACTAGATCATTTAATCAAACTTGCTTTACTAGCAGTAGCCTAACCAAATGTAAAGACAGTCACTCAGTTTGGTCCCGCAACTATCCCACATGTAGTAGCAGAGCTCCCAAAGGTACATCTACCATATTTTGAGGGCAAGGATAAAGACGATTGGGATGCATCCTGGAGAGCCTTTAATTCTATAATAAACTCCAAGGCTTCTCTCAAAAAGGCTACTAAATTTAAGTATTTACAAGGCCAGTTACAAGGAGAAGCCAGGTAGGTAATTGCAAATAAGTCATTAACAGATGACGATTACGACCATGCTATACAGTTGTTACAAGATAACTACAGTGATAAGGAGACTGCAATTGCCCCTCTCTCATAAAAATTATTGGATTTACCATCGCCAAATAAAAGTTATGAATCACTACACTATTTTCTATTGTGAATAGAATCAATCATCAAAGCCCACAGTACTAAAGTACCCACAGGAAATGCAGAGTGTCTTACAAAGTTAATCATACAAAGGAGGCTACCTTATGAGGTCACAGACAGCCTATGCACCCATTATAACACCAACATCTTATCGCTGAACCAAATCTTTGATGGACTTTGAGCTTACGTACAAAGATTATGGAGCCGAGGAAAACTTAGAACACGAGATAAAATCACTAAAAGTGAATCTTCGGACAAAAGCAAAAAGTCCCAACTATCAATCAAAAATCAAGGCAACAAAACTCCTCTTCTGCTAAGTGTAAACAGAGTAATGTTGGCTCATATGCCATATCACCCACAGTTAACAGAACTGTAGGAAATCAAGCTCCCAAGACAGATAAGACAAAATGAGCTACAGGTGCCCATAGATGTTTATTCTGTCAGGAAGAACATAACATTTATCAATGCACAGCCTATACAAATGTAGACTGTGCCAACAGAATCAATAATCAATCTATATCACAGACAAAGCCAAAGGAAGATAATCCTTCACCAGCTGTACAATTTTGTAAGGTACTGAGTAATGCCTATGCCCTAGTAACAAAACAATTACTAAAGATACATAACCTACTGCACAGCTGGAACTAAGCAATGAAGGAATTTGAATTCAAACAAGAGGCTTTTTTGATCAAGGCTCACAGAAATCCTTCATCAGTAAAATGATCGCAGAAGATTTACAACTTAAATCTTCAAATCAATTATCTACATCCATATATCAGTTTTTTACCAATTCAGGTCTTAAAACCTATCAGGTAGTACAGCTGATATGTACCTAGACAGCTGTCTGTCTAGGTACATCCCAAAAGACACTTGAAGCCATAGTAGTTGACAAAATTCCTAGTGAACTAGAAGTGACTGGTCTGGCAGCCACTACTAAATTCCTTAAAGAAAAAGTAATCCAATTAGCAGATCCTCTGATCGATTCTGACGGTATAGGGGATATCGGAATCCTGATTGGAGCTGGCTACTATCACCGATTCATTTTGGGATCAGACAAATCTATGGGTATGAATTTACTCAAATGAGCAGGAGACTTATTGATGACAGGACCGGTACTAGATCTTGAAACTTCAACTCCTGATAAATCACTCCATACAGAAACTGTAATTGTGGCTTGACTAGGCAAAGAACAGTTACCACTTATTATCCCCCGCATGATTGATGACAGATTAGAATCTGTACATAAAATGTGGGAACTTGATACAATAGGAATAATTCCTGAACAACCAAGTCCTGATGATGTCTGTACATACAATCAGTACTTAGAAACTGTACAGTACCATGAGGGACAGTACTGGGCAAGGTTACCATAGAAAATTAACCATAAAACTTTACCTACCAACTATCATATGGGTTATAGTCAATTTAAATCCAAATTAGCAAAGCTAACGAGAGAGTGAGTGTAAATGTGTGAGAATGTGGGAGAGTGAGTGAGAGTGTGTGAATGTGTGTGAGAGTGTGGGAGAGTGAGGAGAGTGTGGATGAGTGCGGGAGAGTGAGTGAGAGTGTGGGTGAGTGTGGGAGAGTGAGTGAGAATGTTTTGAGAGTGTGGGAGAGAGACTGAAAACTTGTGAGAGAGTGTGGGACAGTGAGCGAGAGTGTGGGTGAGTATGGGAGTGTGAGTGACAGTGTGGGAGAGTGAGTGAGAGTGTGTGAGAGTGTGGGGGACTGTGAGAGAGTGAGTGAGAGTTTGTGAGAGTAAGGCAGAGTGAGTGAGAGTGTGTGAGAGTTAGTGAGAGTGTGTGAGAGTGGAGGAGAGTGAGTGAGAATATGTGAGAGTGTAGGAGAGTGAATGAGAGTGTGTGAGAGTACGTGGGAGTGTGTGAGAGTGTGGGTAAGTGAGAGTGTGTGGGTGTGAAAGAGTGTGAGGAAGGTATGTGAGTGTGTGAGAGTGAGTGTGAGTGTGTGAGAATGTGGGGGAGTGAGTGAGAGTGTGTGAGTGTGGTTGAGTGTGTGGGAGAGCGAATGAGAGTGAGTGAGAGTGTGGGAGAGTGGGTGAGAATGTGGGAGAGTGTGGGTGAGTGAGAGTGTGGGGGGGTGTAAGAGTGTGGGGAGGGTGTGTGGGTGAGTGTGTCAGAGTGTAGGAGAGTGAGTGAGTGAGAGTGTGTGAGAGTGTGTGGGTGTGTAAAAGTGTGTAGGGAGGGTGCATGAGGGTGTGAGAGTGTGGGAGAGTGACTGAGCGTGTGTGAAAGTTTGTGAGAGTGAGTGAGAGAGCGTGAGAGTGTGAGAGAGTGAGGAGAGTGTGGGAGAGTGAGGAAAGTGTGGGAGAGTGAGTGAGAGTGAGTGAGAGCGTTTGAGAGTGTGGGAGAGTGTGTGAGAGTATGCAAGAGTGTGGGAGAGTGAGTGTGTGAGAGTGTGGGAGAGTGTGTGATAGTGTGGGAGACTGTGTGAGAGTGTGGGAGAGTAACTGAGAGTGTGGGAGAGTGATTGAGAGTGTGGGAGAGTGAGTGAGAGTGTGGGTGATTGTGGGAGTGTTAGTGAGAGTGTGGGAGAGTGAGTGAGAGTGTGGGCATGACGTACTCGTTGCCCTTGTCAGGGGGTAGAGTGGCAGTTCCATCGCCATCTAAGAGTCAGCACCCGAACTTCCCGGGAATAGTACGTAATACGGACAATGCCATCTGGTGGTGTTTATCTAGTACTTGCCAATGGCTAAAGATTCCTGCCTTGGTCAGCCAGAGGTCATTGTGAATGACCTCTGGGGAGGTGACACATCAAGACCAGCGCCACCTAGTGTGTGCTACAGAGCACAATGTCAACTCCCCAGTGGGTTAGTGGTACTTCCTAGTTCACCAGTATCGGCAAGGCCATTGATGACGTTTTTGTGTCCACAGAGGTGACGTCTGGGGGCAGCGCGACTGGAGAGAGCAGTTCATCTTGGGTAGTCCACAGTCTCCCCACAGGGTCCTGGGAACGACCAAGTAAGCCGCCGCCACTGAAGCAGTGTGGTAACTGCTAGTGCTTTAGTGTTGAAAAAGATCGGCGTACCTTTGGAACTGGCTTTAGGGAGAGACTGACGACAGGGAGGTGTCTGTTAAGTAGTGCTGCTAGCTGGTCGCTAGAGACTGCTGCCAGGGGAGCGCAACCCCTTGTATTGGTTTGTGACCCCGCTCAGCGTGTGGCTGAGGTACTCTGCCAGCGAGTAGCTGGAGAGTGGTCGTCTTGGAACAGCCATCTCATTACACTGTCAGTGGACTGGCCCACGTACAGTTGAACTCGCCGGTGTTCTTCCCAGTATGGTTGGATACGCTACTGGACAATGAAGAAATAATGGGGATTGATGAACTCTGCACGTGAGCACGTTTGATATCCTGAGCGAAAGGATTGTACAAAGGTGTAGAAATAGCCTATCTGTTCTTTATATATTATATATGGTGACGGTGAACATATATATACTTAACGGTGGTGGATATATATTTAATACATTGACGAAAGGAAATTGTATTAAACATTGACGAAAGTGTTTTGTTCATCCCCTCCTTTTTTATGCACTACATAGCCACTTTCTTAAAAGCGTAATATCGACTTGGGGTCGGATACTATCATTTTGTTCTACCATCAAAGAACCCGGTTTGCGACCCATAGTGGCTGTAACAGTGGAAGAGTGTGGGAGAGAGAGCGTGAGAGTGTGGATCAGTGTGGAAGAATGTGTGAGAATATGCAAAAGTGTGGGAGAGTGACTGAGAGTGTGGTAGAATGAGAGTGTGGCAGAGTGAGAGTCTGGGAGAGTGTCGTAGAGTGAGAGTGTGGAAGAGTTAATGAAAGTGTGTGAGTGAGAGTGTGTGATAGTGTGGATGAGTGAGAGTGTGGGGGGGTGGGGGAGGGTGGATGAGAGTATGGGGAGAGTGGGTGAGTGTGTGGGAGAGTGAGTGAGAGTGTGTAGGGTGTAAGAGTGTGGGGAAGGTGTGTCAGAGTGTTGGAGAGTGAGTGAGTGAGAGTGTGAAAGTGTGTGAGAATGTAAGAGAGTGAGTGAGAGTGTGGGAGAGTGAGTCAGAGAGTGTATGCGAGTGAGACTGTGTGAGAGTGGGGAGAGTGTTTGAGAATGTGGGAGAGTGGATGAGTGTGGGGGAGAGTGTGTGAGAGTGTAGGTAAGTAAGATTGTAGGGGATGTGTAAGAGTGGGGGAGGGTGAGTGTGGGAGAGTGAGTGAGTGAGAGTGTGTGGGTGTGTAAGGGTGTGGGAAGAGTGTGGGAGAGTGAGGTTTGAGTGAGTGGGAGAGTTAGTGAGAGTGTATGTGAGAGTGTGGGAGAGTGGCTGAGAGTGTGTGGGAGAGTGGGGGAAAGTGTGTGAGAGTGAGTTAGAGTGTGTGATAGTGTTGGTGAGTGAGTGTGTCGGTGGTTGTAAGAGTGTTTGGAGGGTGTGTGGGAGAGGGAGTGTGTGAGAGTGTGAGAGAGTGAGTGAGAGTGTGTGTGGGTGTGCAAGAGTGAGTGAGAGTGTGTTGGTGTGTAAGAGTGTCGGGAGGATGTGTGAAGGAGTGAGAGTGTGGGAAAGTGAGTGTGATAATGTGGGAGATTGAGTGAGAGTGTGGGAGAGTGAGAGTATGTGAAAGTGTGTGAGAGTAAGTGAGAAATTGTGAGAGTGTGGGAGACTGTGTGGGAGAGTAACTGAGAGTGAGTGAGAGTGTGGGTGACTGTGGGAGTGTGAGTGAAAGTGTGGGAGAATGAGTGAGAGTGTGTGAGAGAGTGAGTGTGAGTGGCAGAGTGAGTGTGGGGGAGTGAGTGAGAGTGTGGGAGTGATTGAGAGCGTATGAGAGTGAGTTAGAGTGTGTGATAGTGTTGGTGAGTGAGTGTGTCGGTGGTTGTAAGAGTGTGGGGAGGGTGTGTGGGAGAGGGAGTGTGTGAGAGTGTGGGAGAGTGAGTGAGAGTGTGCAAGAGTGAGTGAGAGTGTGTTGGTGTGTAAGAGTGTCGGGAGGATGTGTGAAGGAGTGAGAGTGTGGGAGAGTGAGTGTGAGTGTGTGAGAATGTGGGAGATTGAGTGTGAGTGTGTGAGTGTGGGAGAGTGAGAGTATGTGAAAGTGTGTGAGAGTAAGTGAGAAATTGTGAGAGTGTAGGAGACTGTGTGGGAGTGTGGGAGAGTAAGTGAGAGTGTGGGAGAGTAACTGAGAGTGAGTGAGAGTGTGGGTGACTGTGGGAGTGTGAGTGAAAGTGTGGGAGAATGAGTGAGAGTGTGTGAGAGTGAGTGTGGCAGAGTGAGTGTGGGAGAGCGAGTGAGAGTGTGGGAGAGTGAGTGAGAGCGTATGAGAGTGTGTGAGAGTATGTAAGAATGTGGGAGAGTGAACGTTTGTGAGAGTATGAAAGAGTGAGAGTGTGGCAGAGTGGGTGAAAGTGAGTGAGAGTCTGGAAGAGTGTGTGTGGCTGTGTGGGAGAGTGACTGAGAATGTATGAGAGCTGCCACTGCCAACACTGCCCGCCACCCAACCCGCTCTCGTACAAGACAGTACATATATGACTTATTGCTTATAGGCAATATTTGGTATATTCCAACTTATATTTTGTTTTCAAGGTACAAACTCTTCATACCAAATTGCCATTCACCAGTTTTAATATTAGGAATTTCTTTTTAAATTTTATTAAACAATGGAACTTTTATACAAAATTTTGACAATGTCCTGAGTTACTTTACAATGTATTTAAATACTCTACTTTTGTTATATTATTTTTATATAACTGTATTATCAACGTAGGCATAGGTTAAGTACTAATTATAATTAAGAAGCAATAAGATGCTTATCTTAACATACTAAGAAGGTTAGGTTAGGTCAGGTCGGTGTTTTCTATTCAGATTTTCAAGGTAAACTCAAGTATTCACAGTAAATTAGTAAGCCACATATGCACTTATTAATAAGACAATATTAATAAGTGTTTCCTGCTTTCCGCCACCACAGCCGCCACTGTCCGTAACAAACACCTGCGCCCACCACCAAAGCCCTCTCTCTCTCTCTCTCTCTCTCTCTCTCTCTCTCTCTCTCTCTCTCTTCTCTCTCTCTCTCTCTTTCTCTCTCTCTCTCTCTCTCTCTCTCTCTCTCTCTCTTCTCTCTCTCTCTCTCTCTCTCTCTCTCTCTCTTTCTCTCTCTCTCTCTCTCTCTCTCTCTCTCTTCTCTCTCTCTTCTCTCTCTCTCTCTCTCTCTCTCTCTCTCTCTCTCTCTCTCTCTCTCTCTCTCTCTCTCTCTCTCTCTCTCTTCTTCTTCTCTCACTCTCACTTCTATTTTTCTCTCTCTT
>NC_091153.1:31788472-31823550 GCF_040958095.1 Procambarus clarkii
ACCAATTGCTTTGAAATCTTGACACAACATTGCATTCGAATAGGCGAGTGTTTTTATATACCTACTATAAACATGCCTTAATTGTCGGAAAATCTGACACCATTTAATAATATCATACAGGCAGATAATATTGCTGTGTTGTGTAAACAAGTTAACCCATAGAAAATGTAACTTGTAGTGGAAATTCCGTCTATAGAAAACGGGATATCATTACCACATACTATTATAAATTCACCACCTATTATGGTGGGAATTATTCTCAAATACATTAGTCTTTGGACTTTACCGTCATAAAAAACATCTCATATAAATTAACTTAATTATCAGAATTAAAATAGAGTAAATGTGACCCTTCTATCACTTACTGTCATCTGGACAATGTAGGCCAGTAGCGTCAGTGAGGAGGGAGTGGTCAGCCATTGTTATTGTTTAAGACCACAGAGTCATGGAGCAAATTACGGCTCCTATAAATTCTCTTGGACGAAGTGTTATGGAAGATCAGAGTAGTGATCTGCCATCATCAACACGCTGTCATCAATCTCAAGGGAAGTGTCTTTCCGAAACCCGTTTATCTCTCATTTATGGCCATTAATGTCAGTAGATATTGGGTGAGCGGGTTAGATCACAAATGATCGACTCAAACAAGGTAATTAAGCCTAGGTCTTTATGGTTCCTTGATTTGTGAGATTATTGCAGAAATACAGTCCACTTATCATCATACCAATTGCTATCGAAGTATATAAATTAACGTAAATATAAATTCTATATGAATTCATATAAATTAAATATATATAAATCTCACAGGTCGGTTCCCATATTATTTGGTCATCTTCGAACCGGATGACAGATTATTGGTCCTATGAACCCACATTATTGGTCATCTGTGAGTCGGATGACAGATTATTTGGTCATCTTAGTACCGGATGAACGAGTTAATCAGTGGATTCATTAAATATACTAGTGCAGTGTGATTTATACAAAGCCAGCAGTCAAAGACGGCGACGTTGCCTCGTGCGAGCTCAGGAGTCCCCCTCAGTTCATTTCAGCCTCATCAGCGGTTTCATATGGTCACCCACAAATTTGGTGGCGTGTTATTCCGTGAAATGACAGCGCTAATATTGAAGCCAGCCAAATTAGTGGCTGTGTCTTCGCGAGATTGTTCACAGATTTCGTGGTGTTAAATTTCGCGAGAGATTATCTACGAATTTTGTGGAGTTTATTTCGCGAGGTCACTAATAATATTTAATACTTCTCGATAATATTAGAAGTTTCATAGAGGCTATTATCAATAATTGTGTATATTATTTCTCCAAAATAGAGAATTATTTAATATATTGCCTAGTGTTCACAATATAATATTTACTAATTGCCAACCCACAACAGGGTAGGATATTACCATTGACTAGTTGAACTATTTATTGTTCATACTAGTCCCATTATTACCATAGTCTAGTGGTACTATATTAAACAACCTAGCACCATTAATGAATGTGCAGACCCTATTTTGGGTGTAATTTTTATCAACTCGAGTTGAGTTGTGTATATATAATAATTTACTTATGATCATTACACCTTTGAGTGATTAATTAGTGTCTATACCATCCTAGGGTGATATAGAAGAGCTAACCTAAAGGTACTTCCAGTGACACTGGTTTATCACTCAAATCACTAGTGTGTATGATTATATATATATATATATATATATATATATATATATATATATATATATATATATATATATATATATATATATATATATATATATATAATGTGTATTAATTTTAAGTGCTAACCTCTAGTAGAGGTAGGATTACAGCCTAGTGATTGCAGAAATTTTATCCTAGGCTACCATCAGTACTTGCTCACAATTTATGAGCCAGTGGTGCCCAATTAACAAGTCACCATGACTAATCCACAGAAAGCAAAGCGTCCTTTAACAGCAAGTAAACGCCAACTGGCAAGAGATCTCGACCAATATGAACAGTTGTTATATAAGCCTGTAATTAATTATCGTCGGTTGAAAATACCACTATTACAGATTCAAACCCAATTGCATATATTGAAAGCAAATAGGAAATCTTACCAAAATCAGGTCCACGACGACGACGACATAGTAGTTGAAGATGTGGAACCATTCCTGTCTGACCTAGCACAATATGAAGAAGAAACTCAAGGCAGGTTGGAACATTTACACAGGATAATTGAATCAGAACAATTAGCCAGTACATCAAATAAAGTAGATAATGTTATGGATGATCTGGATCTTTTTGAGAATAAATGTCAAGCCAGATTAGATCCTTTAATCAACAAGGGTAAAGCTTCACCCACTACAGCTTTACCCAATATTATACCACCAGAAATTAAGCAGTTCTCAGATTCGGATTGATGTCCATAGGGAATGGAAAGGATGGGGGAGGTAGAGGGATGGGGAGATGAAATTCAGGAAGAGGATGCGGGTGTAGAGAGAGAGGAGGTTTGAAAGTTCGGTGGCCTGTCCACCATGGGTTGACATTTTTGTATGTGTTGTTTGTTTGCGTATGTGTTATGTTGGGTTGTCAGTACATTGGCTGGGGGGGCTAGTGTTTGTGACCTTGTTGGTGTCCTAAAGCACTAGAGCCGATGGAGTTGGCTGAAGGAGGCTAATCTTAGAAACATCAGGGTAGTTACACTTCTGACGCCACGACAAATGGTTTTTTGGTTTTATATATTTTTTGTAGGTGTTTTATTTATTTATTTTTTTTATTATTTTTTTTTTCTTTCTTTATTCTTCATTTGGTGTAGATTGGGTCCGGGATGGGCCACTCATCTGGATCGTCTGGCAGACCGCTTAGTATCTGAGGGCTTGGGAAGGCCTCATCATGGATATGTCTGATCACTTTTTGTTGGAGAGTGATTCTTCTGGTTCTGTGTGGTGGTTCGTGGATCTCGTAGTCGCTGGTGGTGTTTTCTGCTACGAAGGGATCTTCTGGGTCTGGGACATACATGTTCCTTCATACGGTACAGCTGTCTTCTGGCCAGGTAGCTAAGCCTAATGTTCATTGGCTTCATGTTGAGCATCTCATGGATTTGGTCAGTTGTCAGTTTTGGTTGTTGTCCCTGTCCCTCAGAGTCAGGCCCTCTGCAAAGCGAAGTGCTTTGTTTTGTACTCATTGAATCTTCAGCATGTTGGATTTGTTGGTGAGGTTCAGGGGGAACGTAGGGGTATTCCAAGCTAGGCCTTATGATCATTCTGTACAGGTGGAGCTTGATGTGGGATGGGGCTTGGTTGAAACGGAAGAGCCTCGCCAGTGAGCCCCGGGCCATCGCTGTCTTCTGGGATACGTACTGGGAGGAGTTGAGTAGCCTGTTGAAGTTGTACCCGAGCACTGTGTTGGAGTTTGAGATGGCTATGGGTTCACCCCTGATTCTTATTCCCCCCTCATTTTCAATGGAGAAGGCCATACAGCCGACAGTGCTTAATTGGATCTTTTCTGGGTTAGTGATGATCCTCCATTTCCTTTCCCAGTTAGCAGTCCTTGCTAGTTCTACGTTTGCCTTACGGGTTACAGTTGCGTGTTTGGCCGCTTGGATGCTAGGGTAAGATGTTATTACGTGTGTTACGTCGTCCGCAAATTGTACGATAATGGTGTCCCTATACTCTGGTTGGGGTAGGTCGTTTACAAAGATGTTGAAGAGAACCGGGCTCAAGCATGATCCTTGGGGGACTCCAGCTGTTGGGGCCTCTTTTGCCTTGAAGCTGGGGGTAACTTGTCTATTCTTAAGGAAATTTCTGATCAGCCTGAGGAGGGTCCAGTTTTGCGCTGGTAAGTCTGCTAATTTGTATACAAGACCATCGTGCCACAGGCTGTCGAAGGCCTTGTGTACGTCCCTCGTCGCAATCAAAGCTACCTGTTTTTGCTTGCGAATTGAGCTTACGGCGTCGTAGATGATGTTAATTGCGTGCTGGGTTGATCTAAGTGCTCGAAAGTCAAACTGCTTTTCTGTGAAGAGGTTGTTGTACTCCATGTAGTAGTTAAGACGGTTTGACATGATTTTTTCAAAGCACTTGCCTATTGTGTCTAAGAGGGAGATTGGACGGTAGTTGCCAGGTTGGTGGGGTCTTTCTTGGGTTTGGGAATGAATATCATCTTGGCTGACTTGAATGCTACAGGAATGTGACCCGATGCCAGCATAGCGTTGAATAGGTTGAGTATGGATTGCATGAGATTGCCTGGTAGAAGTTTGATCTGCAGCGCTTTGATCCCTGATGGTCCTGGGGCCTTATCTCTGGTGCATTTGATGACTCCTCTCATCTCTAGCATAGTTATGGGTCTTGTTAGAGGGTGGTCGTCTTCTAGGGTTGTCAGGTCAATCAGAGGGGTGCTGTTAAGGGAGGCGGCATTTTCTGTTGTCCATTGGTTGACACGTTCAAAGTGAGTGTTGTTGAAGGCTCTGCTGTTTGAAGCTGTGAGTGTCTTTTTCCAAACTGCGCCCATGAGGTCAGCCTGATCCTGCGGGTCTTCTATTTTTTCTTGTTGCTCCTCTTCATCTTCGTCAAGGAATGTGTGTACAAGGTGGGTGAGGCTGGGGTTAACCGATCCCAGGAGCTGTCTGATCTTGCGCCAGAAAGTACCCGGCTCCCTTTTGTACTGGTTGGCCTGTCTCACTAAGGTTCCCCAAATGTGGCTCTTGTGGGTCAGCGTAAGGTCTATGGTTTCCCTTCTGAGTGTTTGTAGGGTCAACTCTGGTGGCTGGCCAGTTTGGTAGTGGCTTTGGCAGGCTCACTGGTACTCATTCATTTTGCCTCTGATTTCTCGTGTCGGTTTATATTGGCGGTAAGTCCTTGTGGTGGATATTTCACAAGTGGCCTCGGTTGCAAGCTGGATCCGGTTGTGGATGGTGTTTACTGCTTGTAAATCATATATATCAGTGACCAGTTACCTGAACAAACTTCAAGTTATATCTAATGTCACTGATCTCACTGCAGTCCCTGAATCATACTTGACTGTAGTACTTGATCACATTCAGTCTTCTGGGTTAAATAATATGTATTTAGGCTTGAATTTTAGCCTTTCAAGAGTTAACAGGGAAATGAAATCACATTAGACTTCTAACCCCTGCAACTCTAGTACGGGACATCCGTCCTGTACGAACAGACGCACAAATGTCTGATTACTAACTACTAACATCAAATTAATCTAATAATTCGAAGGAGGAGTATCGGTGTTCGTCTGTTCTAAATAGGACTTCGACCCGTGAGCAGCCCCCGGGGAATTATGTCGCAAAATCCGACACCATTTAATAATATCATACAGGCAGATAATATTGCTGTGTTGTATAAACAAGTTAACCCATAGAAAATGTAACTTGTAGTGGAATTTCCGTCTATAGAAAATGGGATATCATTACCACATACTATTATAAATTCACCACCTATTATGGTGGGAATTATTCTTAAATACATTAGTCCTTGGACTTTACCATCATAAAAACATCTCATATAAATTAACTTAATTATCAGAATTAAAATAGAGTAAATGTGACCCTTCTATCACTGTCATCTGGACAATGTAGGCCAGTAGCGTCAGTGAGGAGGGAGTGGTCAGCCATTGTTATTGTTTAAGACCACAGAGTCGTGGAGCGAATTACGGCTCCTATAAATTCTCTTGGACGAAGTGTTATAGAAGATCAGAGTAGTGATCTGCCATCATCAACACGCTGTCATCAATCTCAAGGGAAGTGTCTTTCCGAAACCCGTTTATCTTTCATTTATGGCCATAAATGTCAGTAGGTATTGAGTGAGCCGGTTAGATCACAAATGATCGACTCAAACAAGGTAATTAACACTTTAGTGCGTGCGGCACTAGCTGGAAAAAAAAAAGCGGGTTGTGCGCGCGGCGTTCTGGGCGCTCAAGCGTAAACACAAAAAAGTTTATAATCTTTTCACGCTCCTAATATCAATTCTCGAGCTACGTTTTTCATTTTGGTATCAATGCGTTGGCAATATATTTCTCTACAAGATCATATGCATAAAATGTCACCCAAGCATTTGGTATCTCACCACGAAGTAAATAAACACGAAGATGACTCACCGTGACACCCAAACAGGAAGTAAATGTTCATACTCTTTCGTTTGTTGCCAGCCTCACAGTCATCCTACGGCGCTTATTTTGATATCACTGAACTCGCAATAAAATTCACCACCGAGACATATGCTTATCAATGTCTAATTATGTTCCGTACGAGTGTGGGAACTGGGCGAAGCGTTAGCCGTGATTTCAGCAGCGACGACACTGTTGTGATGCAGCGCTTTGAAAGTTTATACTTATTTCACTGTCATGACATTATTTCTCGAGCTACGTATTTCATTTTTATAGCAATGTGTTCGCAATAGAAAGTTCTATAAGAACATGGGTAGAATTGGCCAACAGAGCGTCAAATAAATTTGCGGCGATAAAATCTTACGCGTGTTTTTACCCGTGAGCGTAAAAAGTTTTTACTTTGCTTATGTTTTATCAAGTTATACATGATTCACTCCGTTTTTTTTGTTTGTATAGTGTTCGAAAATAAAATTCTCTACACAGATATATGCATATAAATGTAGAATCATGATCGCGGCCAACACAAGAGTGTGTGGAGTGCGCGATTACTATCGTTGTGACACCAATTCAATAGTCTCTCCTCTAGGTTACAATACATTGCCGTTTTCTCAAATAGGCACAGTGCCTATTAGAGAAAACAAAAATTTAATGGCAAACATATTCATACAAACCCCAAGTCGATCGAGTAGTAAGTACCCAATATAACACTGTCCGTAAATTTACGTCGTGATCCGACAAGCGGTTAGGGAAACCGCCCGTAAGTCCAAGTCGAAAATCCAGGAAAGTGTTAAGCCTAGGTCTTTATGGTTCCTTGTACAGTGTTTTCTCTGATATAGCTGTCATATATTAGGATTCTGGCTTTACAGCTAGCCCCCTTTTGACAGGTCAAGACGAGGAAGCATGCTTTGTGCATCAGTTACCAGGGTGATGGAAGCCACCTCACACGAGGAAAATTTGGTGTCTACACCCTAGTTATGCTTGGTGGACTAAGGCCTGCTGTACAAATAAGATAAGTAACCTCTTCAATGTATGTAGTCTAATACTGTAGTTTGATTGGCTGCATATATATAAATTCAATATAAACCCCCCCTAATGTGTAGAGGATCGATTTGTGAGATTATTTCAGAAATACAGTCCACTTATCATCATACCAATTGCTATCGAAGTATATAAATTAACGTAATATAAATTCTATATAAATTCATATAAATTAAATATATATAAATCTCACAGGTCGGTTCCCACATTACCTGTGACAGGAAAAAACATGCTTTTTTTAAGCAGCGCCATCTGTAGGACGTACGAGCAACACACTGTAATCTACGAAAGTTCTTCACCGATTGCTTTGAAATTCTGACATAACGTTCCTTTCGAATACGTGCGTGTTTTGATATACCTACTATTTAGATGTCACACCTATGACAGGTAAAAACATGTATTTTTTTAAAAACAGCGCCATCTGTTGCACGTAAGAGCAACATATTGCATGATTGCTTTGAAATTTTGACAAAACGTTCCTTTCGAATACGTGAGTGTTTTGATATTCCTACTATTTAGATGTCACACCTATGACAGGTAAAAACATGTATTTTTTGAAAAACAGCGCCATCTGTAACACGTAAGAGCAACATATGATATACAAGATATATTACAATTCAATTTCAATATTTCCGATTGCATTGATATATTGAATTTTCAAAGATTTTGATTTATTTTCATTGTTATTTAATTATTTTTTATGACATTGCATTGGAATTGAGCTGTGTTGTTTACCATACCGTACATTTCGTGGGTATAGCTTATTTGTTTCTTTTTTCATTGTTTTTCATTCCGTTTTTTTAACTGTTTCTTTTTTTCAGTGCAATTGGTGGTGAAATTGAGCTGTGTTGATTGATTGGCATTTGAATTGAAATATTTCTTTAGTATTTTTTGTTCTTGTTTTGAAAACCTGAAAATGGACACGTTTATTTCACAGCTGCAAATGTGCAACAAATAGCTATGAATCCACAGGCTATAACGTTAACTGTTTTCTTCATGTTAGGTCATAATGACACGTTTGCGAAAACATTGCTGTATTCGGAAGTGCCTACGTATTACACATGGAATGCCAGTAGAAAATCATTTGAACGACGAAAACGAGGAGAGCGAGTCGACGGGACAACCTGGCATATTCAAACAAACTAGAATAGGCAAACTGTACACCATGCATTCCAATCAAGATGAATGCTTCTATCTTCACAAGCTGTTGGTAAATGTGCCGTTTTAACGTTTTTGAAAAAAAAACGTTTTTCAGCAATTGAGATTTATTAGCGGCGTTACACACACCATTTTCCGTAGTGCATGTCAAGCTCTGAATTTATTGGAGAACGACCGAAACCGAAATGTATGCATTAATGACACGTCTAACACGTCACATCCAAATCAAATTCGTGCATTGTTTGCAATCATATTGACCACCGGCTCTCCTTCATCTCTAACAGAGTATGGGAGAAACACAAATCGCACATGGCTGAAGATATTGTCCGTCGAACATGCAAGGAAAATTCAAATATGAATATGAATTTCACAGCAGAAATCTACAACGAAGCGTTGATAATGATTGAAGATTTGTGCTTAGAAATCGCGAACAAAGTTCTCATTCAATTGGGAATGCCATCACCTAATCGATCTGCTGCTGCTTCGTTCAAAGTAGAATTGCGTCAAAAAATTACAAAACAAAATTACAACATTGGTGATCTATTATCCTATGTGCAATCAAATATTCTTAAGCTAACGCTTGAGCGAAAAGGCATTTACAATAAAATAATTCAAACGGGTTTGGAGAAATCTTTTTTGATACGCCAGGAGAAACTGTAAAACCTTTCTAATTAGATTGAATTTGGCAGCATTTCGATCCCAAAATGGCATAACCTTAGCTTTTGCATCGTCCGGAATAGCTGCGACATTGCTACCAGGTGGAATAACTGCTGCTTCGGCTTTGAAATTGCAATTGAATATGCAATTCATTGAAACTCCCACGTGCAACATTTCCAAGGCATCCGACATGGGGAAAGTATTACAGAAATGAAACTTATTGTTTGGGATGAATGCACAATGGCCCACAAAAAATCGTTCGAGCTCTTGATCGATCATTGCAAGATTTGGGTAGAAACATCAGACCATTTGGAACTCATTAATATTGCTTGCAAGAGATTACAAGCAAACATTACCTGTAATTCCTCGATCGACACCAGCGGACGAAATAAATGCTTGCCTCAAATATTACTACTTTGTGGCGCCATGTAAAGATTTTAAAATTAACTACATATATGCGTCTCCACTGCAAAACGACTCATCAGCTGAGATATTCTCACATCAATTTCTGGAAATTGGGAACGGAAACGTGCCGGTTGATCTGACCTCAGGACGAATTTCATTGCCTCATAACTTCTACAATTTAGTGACGACAAAAGAAGAACTGGTTGAAAAAGTATTTCCCAATATTCAAACCAATTAATCAAGTATTTAACATTCAAACTGCAATTAAAAATCGGCGTGCCAATTATCATGTTACGAAATATCAACCAGTGAAAGCTTCGCACCAGTACGCGGCTTGCAGAAAAAAAATTGTTCAGCAACGTTGTAGAAGCAACAATCTTGACAGGACCTTTCAAAGGTGAAGATGTCCTCTTTCCTCACATTCCTATGATTCCAACGGATTTGCCATTTCAATTTAAGAGATTGTAATTCCCAATTCGACTGGATTTTGTAATCACCATCAACAAAGCTCAGGGCCAATCTTTAGAATAATGCTGTTTAGATCTAGACAAGGATTGCTTCTCACATGGACAATTATATGTTTCGTGTTCTAGAGTCGGCAATCAGACAATCTCTATATCTTCACAGACAGTGGAACAAGAAAAAAAAATATTGTATTCCCATAATCATTGTGAAATTAAACATGTTAGAAACCTGAATTTTCTCTTTTCTTTCTTTTCCATTCAACCAGACTGAGCCACAGCAACGCGTGGCGGGTACAGCTACTGTGTGTGTGTGTGTGTGTGTATATATATATATATATATATATATATATATATATATATATATATATATATATATATATATATATATATATATATATATATATATATACATTGATATATATATATATATATATATATTATTAAATATGACCGAAAAAGTAAGATTAATAATTCTAACACGAATTTCTCAATCTTTCGTACATTTCGTTTCACTGTTGGAGGTAAATCAAAATCAATTCTCCAAAATTCATTTTTATTTCTAGTCTGACGTGACACGAGCGCGTTTCGTAAACTTATTACAATTTCAAAGACTTTAGTTCACAAATACACAACTGAATAGAACTTACGCATCTCCGATTTTATATCTACATTTGAGTGAGGTGGAAGGGGTGATGTGGCATTAACACAAGACAGAACAAGATGTGGTATTAATAGGGTATTAATTTCATCAACACAAGACAGAACAAGAGTATTAATAGGGTATTAATTTCATCAACACAAGACAGAACACGAAACAATGGATATTGAATAGAAGTGTTTGTAGAAAGCCTATTGGTCCATATTTCTTGATGCTTCTATATTGGAGCGGAGTCTTGAGGTTTTTAGAATATAGTTGTGCAATAATTGGCTGTTGATTGCTGGTGTTGACTTCTTGATGTGTAGTGCCTCGCAAACGTCAAGCCGCCTGCTATCGCTGTATCTATCGATGATTTCTGTGTTGTTTACTAGGATTTCTCTGGCGATGGTTTGGTTGTGGGAAGAGATTATATGTTCCTTAATGGAGCCCTGTTGCTTATGCATCGTTAAACACGCCTAGAAAGAGATGTTGTCTTGCCTATATACTGGGTTTTTTGGAGCTTACAGTCCCCAAGAGGGCATTTGAAGGCATAGACGACGTTAGTCTCTTTCAAAGCGTTCTGTTTTGTGTCTGGAGAGTTTCTCATGAGTAGGCCTGGCCGTTTTTTCTGCTTTTATAGTAAATCGTCAGTTGTATCCTCTGATTTTTGTCTGTAGGGATAACGTTTCTATTAACAATATCTTTCAGGACCCTTTCCTCCGTTTTATGAGCTGTGGAAAAGAAGTTCCTGTAAAATAGTGTAATAGGGGGTATAGGGTGTTGTGTTAGTTGTCTCTTCAGAGGGAAAGTGAAAAGCCATGCAAACCTCTGAAGAGACAACTAACACAACACCTATACCCCCTATTAGACTATTTTACAGGAACTTCTTTTCCACAGCTCATAAACGGAGGAAAGGGTCCTGAAAGATATTGTTTAATAGAAACGTTATCCCTACAGACAAAAATCAGAGGATACAACTGACGATTTACTATAAAACCAGAAAAACGGCCAGCCTACTCATGAGAAACTCTCCAGACACAAAACAGAACGCTTTGAAAGAGACTAACGTCGTCTATGCCTTCAAATGCCCTCTTGGGGACTGTAAGCTCCAAAAAACCCAGTATATAGGCAAGACAACAACATCTCTTTCTAGGCGTTTAACGATGCATAAGCAACAGGGCTCCATTAAGGAACATATAATCTCTTCCCACAACCAAACCATCGCCAGAGAAATCCTAGTAAACAACACAGAAATCATCGATAGATACAGCGATAGCAGGCGGCTTGACGTTTGCGAGGCACTACACATCAAGAAGTCAACACCAGCAATCAACAGCCAATTATTGCACAACTATATTCTACCCACCTCAAGACTCCGCTCCAATATAGAAGCATCAAGAAATATGGACCAATAGGCTTTCTACAAACACTTCTATTCAATATCCATTGTTTCGTGTTCTATCTTGTGTTGATGAAATTAATACCCTATTAATACTCTTGTTCTGTCTTGTGTTGATGAAATTAATACCCTATTAATACCACATCTTGTTCTGTCTTGTGTTAATGCCACATCACCCCTTCCACCTCACTCAAATGTAGATATAAAATCGGAGATGCGTAAGTTCTATTCAATTGTGTATTTGTGAACTAAAGTCTTTGAAAATGTAATAAGTTTTACGAAACGCGCTCGTGTCGCGTCAGACTAGAAATAAAAATGAATTTTGGAGAATTGATTTTGATTTACCTCCAACAGTGAAAACGAAATGTACGAAAGATTGAGAAAATTCGTGTTAGAATTATTAATCTTACTTTTCGGTCATATTTAATAATATATGTCTACAGGAAAGACTGCTACCAAAAATATACTAATATATATATACATATATATATATATATATATATATATATATATATATATATATATATATATATATATATATATATATATATATATATTAATATATATATATAATAATATAAGATATATATATATATATATATAATATATATTATATATAAATTATATATATACATATATATATTATATATATATATATATATACTATATATATATATATATATATATATAAGATAAATTATGTTACAGCAACTATGGGTCGCAACCGGGTTCTTTGGCAGTAGAACCAAAATGATAATATCCGACCCCAAGTCGGTAGTACGCTTTCAAGAAAGTGGCTATGTAGTGCCTAAAAAAGGAGGGATGAACAAAACACTGTTCGTTTCGTCAATGTATTTTATATCTCTCTACCACCAATAAGTATATATATGTACAAACCGTCACCATAAATAATAATATAAAGAACAGATTGGCTATTTCTACACCTATGTACAATCCTTTCGCTCAGGATACCAAACGTGTTCACATGCATAGTTTCATCAATCCCCAGTATTTTTCACTGTCCAGTAGCGTATCCAACCTAACTGGAATGAACACCGGCGAGTTCACCAGTACGTGGGCCATCCCACTGACAGTGTCATGAGGTACCTGTACGCCAACGACTGCTCTCCAGCTACTCGCTGCCAGAGTACCTCAGCCACACGCTGAGCGGGGTCAGAAACCAATACAGGGGTAGCGATCCCCTGGCAGCAGTCTCTAGCGACAGCTAGCAGCACTACTCAACAGGCACCTCCTATCGTCAGTCTCTCCCTTAAGCCAGTCCCAAAGGTACGCCGATCTTTTCAACACGTAAGCACTTGCAGCTACCACACTGCTTCATCGGGCGGCGGGCTTACTTGGTCGTTCCAGGACCCTGTAGGGATACTGTGGACTGCCCAAGGTGAGGTGCCCTCTCTAGTACCGCTGCCTCTAGACGTCTCCTCTGTGGACACAAAAACGTCATCAATGGCCTTGCCGATACTGGAGAACTAGGAAATACTACTAACTCACTGGGGAGTTGACATTGTGCTCTGTAGCACACACTAGGTGGCGCTGGTCTTGATGTGTCACCTCACTAGAGGTCACTCACAACGACCCCTCTGGCTGACCAAGGCAGGAATCTTCAGCCATTTGCAAGTTTTAGATAGTCACCACCAGATGGCTTTGTCCATATTACGTCCGATTAATATTGTTAATAGAAACGTTATCCATACAGACAAAAATCAGAAGATACAATTGACGATTTACTATAAAACCAAAAAAACGGCCAACCTACTCATGAGAAACTCTCCAGACACAAAGCAGAACGCTTTAAAAGAGACCAATGTCGTCTATGCCTTCAAATGCCCACTTGGGGACTGTAAGCCTCAAAGAACTCAGTATATAGGGAAGACAACAACATCTCTTTCCAGGCGATTAACGATGCATAAGCAACAGGGCTCCATTAAGGAACATATAATTTCTTCCCACAATCAGACCATCACCAGAGAAGTCTTAACAAAAAACACAGAAATCATCGATAGATACAGCGATAGCAGGCGGCTTCACATCTGCGAGGCACTACAGATCAAAAAGTCAACAACAGCAGCAATCAACAGCCAATTAATGCACAACTATATTCTACCCACTTCAAGACTCCGTACCAATATAGCAGCACCATGAAGAATTATAGGCCAATAGGCCCTTTGCAGTTACTTCCATTCTTCTTTTTCACTTATCCAATTTATACCCATTGCACTGTGTTCTGTCTTGTGTTCGTCAAAAGTTTGTTCACCTCATCCAAAACTGTTTCAACATATCACCTCACCCACATGCGAGTATATAAGACAAGCTATTAAGCGTTAGAATTAGCAAAACTCTGTTAAGTGTTTTCAGGTTATGGTTGTGTGTGTGTAAACTAAAGTCTTTGAAAATGTAATACGTTATTACGAAACGCGTCCAAGCGTCATGTCAGACTAGAAATAAAAATGAATTTTGGAGAATTGATTTTTCAATTACCATCGACAGTAAAAAGAAATATAAAAAATGTTGAGATAAATTCGTGTTAGAATTATTAATCTTACTTTTTCGGTCATATTTAACAACATATGTTTACAAGAAAGACTGCTACCAATATATATATATATATATATATATATATATATATATTAATATATATATATATATATATATATATATATATATATATATATATATAATATATATATATATATATATATATATATATATGTATATATATATATATATATATATATATATACATATATATATATATATATTATTAAATATGACCGAAAAAGTAAGATTAATAATTCTAACACGAATTTTCTCAATCTTTCGTACATTACGCTTCACTGTTGGAGGTAAATCAAAAATCACTTCTCCAAAATTCATTTTTATTTCTAGTCTGACGCGACACGGGCGCGTTTCGTAAAACTTATTACATTTTCAAAGACTTCACAAATACACAACTGATTAGAACGTATCTCTGATTTTATATCTACATTTGAGTGAGGTGGGAAGGGTGATGTGGCATTAACACAAGACAGAACAGGAGAGGATATTAATAGGGTATTAAAAGTATCAGCACAAGACAGAACAGAAACAATGGGTATTGAATAGAAGTGTTTGTAGAAAGCCTATTGGTCCATATTTCTTGATGCTTCTATATTGGAGCGGAGTCTTGAGGTGGGTAGAATATAGATGTGTAATAATTGGCTGTTGATTGCTGGTGTTGACTTCTTGATGTGTAGTGCCTCGCAAACGTCAAGCCGCCTGCTATCGCTGTATCTATCGATGATTTCTGTGTTGTTTACTAGGATTTCTCTGGCGATGGTTTGGTTATGGGAAGAGATTATATGTTCCTTAATGGAGCCCTGTTGCTTATGCATCGTTAAACGCCTAGAAAGAGATGTTGTTGTCTTGCCTATATACTGGGTTTTTTGGAGCTTACAGTCCCCAAGTGGGCATTTGAAGGCATAGACGACATTAGTCTCTTTTAAAGCGTTCTGTTTTGTGTCTGGAGAGTTTCTCATGAGTAGGCTGGCCGTTTTTCTGGTTTTATAGTAAATCGTCAGTTGTATCCTCTGATTTTTGTCTGTAGGGATAACGTTTCTATTAACAATATCTTTTAGGACCCTTTCCTCCGCTTTATGAGCTGTGGAAAAGAAGTTCCTGTAAAATAGTCTAATAGGGGGTATAGGTGTTGTGTTAGTTGTCTCCTCAGAGGTTGCATGGCTTTTCACTTTCCTTCTTATGATGTCTTCGATGAAACCATTGGAGAAGCCGTTATTGACTAGGACCTGCCTTACCCTACAGAGTTCTTCGTCGACTTGCTTCCATTCTGAGCTGTGGCTGAGAGCACGGTCGACGTATGCGTTAACAACACTCCTCTTGTACCTGTCAGGGCAGTCGCTGTTGGCATTTAGGCACATTCCTATGTTTGTTTCCTTAGTGTAGACTGCAGTGTGGAAACCTCCGCCCTTTTCCATGACTGTTACATCTAGAAAAGGCAGCTTCCCATCCTTTTCCGTCTCATAAGTGAAACGCAGCACGGAACTCTGCTCAAATGCCTCCTTCAGCTTCTGCAGATGTCTGACATCAGGTACCTGTGTAAAAATGTCGTCAACATACCTGCAGTATATGGCCGGTTTCAAGTTCATGTCGACTAAGACTTTTTGCTCGATGGTACCCATGTAGAAGTTTGCAAACAGGACACCTAGGGGAGGCGTCTTTCTAGGCGTTTAACGATGCATAAGCAACAGGGCTCCATTAAGGAACATATAATCTCTTCCCATAACCAAACCATCGCCAGAGAAATCCTAGTAAACAACACAGAAATCATCGATAGATACAGCGATAGCAGGCGGCTTGACGTTTGCGAGGCACTACACATCAAGAAGTCAACACCAGCAATCAACAGCCAATTATTACACAACTATATTCTACCCACCTCAAGACTCCGCTCCAATATAGAAGCATCAAGAAATATGGACCAATAGGCTTTCTACAAACACTTCTATTCAATACCCATTGTTTCTGTTCTGTCTTGTGTTGATACTTTTAATACCCTATTAATATCCTCTCCTGTTCTGTCTTGTGTTAATGCCACATCACCCTTCCCACCTCACTCAAATGTAGATATAAAATCAGAGATACGTTCTAATCAGTTGTGTATTTGTGAAGTCTTTGAAAATGTAATAAGTTTTACGAAACGCGCCCGTGTCGCGTCAGACTAGAAATAAAAATGAATTTTGGAGAAGTGATTTTTGATTTACCTCCAACAGTGAAGCGTAATGTACGAAAGATTGAGAAAATTCGTGTTAGAATTATTAATCTTACTTTTTCGGTCATATTTAATAATATATGTCTACAGGAAAGACTGCTACCAAAATATACTAATATATATATATATATATATATATATATATACATATATATATATATAATATATATATATATATATATATATATATATATATATATATATGTATATATATATATATATATATATATTATATATATTATATATATATATATACATATATATATAAATAATTTTGTACTAGCTTCGAATACTACCATCATTCATATTTTTCGACTTATTGTAAAGTTTATTTGATGTAAAATAAAACCAATAAATTTATGCATAAACGTTTTTTAATATATAAGATATTTTTATTATGGGAAGGTAATTATCAGGAGAAAGCAAGGGAGTCCCATGATATATGAAGAAATTTTTTATATCAATATTTTTTTTTTATTTAAAACTAAAACTTCAACCAGTATTTTTTATTTAGCTATCATATCTGAAAAAACTTGCAATAAAATTGTAATATATAATACTGTCGGTATAATTCCTGACTAAGTTTGAGAGTCCGTACGATACACTAAACTTTCATAAAAATTTCGTTCTTTAACCAGAGAGAAGACAGATTTTATCTAATTTTAATGTCTTCTTTTTCTCGAGATTTCTAACATATATGATAGCATGCCACAGTGTTGAAGATACAGAAAGTTATCTGTAGATAGAAAAAATATATACATTTTTACTATAATGAATTATGTTGATGAGTTCGTGGTGGAGGAAGCAAGCATAGATGTGTTTAATGATTTCTACAGTACAGAACAATTTTTTGTAGACAATAAAATACAAAGTTTCTGTTAAGTGAAGACACTTTAACTTATAAACTTGAAATCTATATACTTCTATTTCTACTTTATAGAAAAGGTGCACCTTTTAGCCAGCGATTCAATCAACTCATAACTCGCCTGAATGCTGCAGGAATTATTAACTACTGGACTAAAGACTTGTTAGCCAATATAGCGAGGGAGAAAAGGAAGGTTGTGAAAGAGGACACTGAGAATATCCATGGAGATTCATATCAGGTAATTTTCAAATAAATTCAGTCGAAGAGGTGTAGAATATTTTGAACTTTCATGTTATAAGATCTTCTATTAATTCCCAATGCGCTTTCCACTCTTGACGTGCAGGATGAAGGGCAGCAGGTGGTGCTGAGCCTCAACCATCTGCAGGGAGCATACTACATGCTGCTGGTGGGCTGCTGCGTCGCCTTCTTCACCCTGCTGGGGGAGAACCTCGCCCACTGCTGCTCCTCGCCTCAGTAACACCTTCCTCACCCTGCTGGGGGAGAACCTCGCACACTGCTGTTCCTCGCCTCAGTAACACCTTCCTCGCCCTGCTGGGGGAGAACCTCGGCCACTCCTGCTCCTCGTCTCAGTAACACCTTCCTCACTCTGATGAGGGAAATTTACCTGAGCAAATCTTTTTTTCATCAGAGACAACTTCCTATCAACGATCAACCCCGTTCCATAAAAAATTATCTTCCCAAAGTCCCCTTCGTCAACGTCTCTTACACGCCATTCGTTTGACTCCGGTCCACGTTCAATCCTTTGACTACTTTATTGGGATTGACATATCAAATTCAGGAACAAATAGTTAATGTGAGAAAAGAGAGAGGAGAAGTAAATAGTAGGTTACATTTGTGGCATAGAATAATGAAGGTTTCATAATAACTAGACATCAATACTTTGCACTTAGGACTAAATAAGATGCTTAAAAATGTTTGCCAATTCATTGAACCAAAGAATCATCGTCAATGACTTGGTAAATTAGCAAACAACCTATTCACTCTTGTGGTGCATGTCGTTCCTTCTCAACAGCAGGAGGTTTCAAAACCTTAAATAAAGCACAAGTACACTTCTGTAGTGTGTATTTACCTCTCTCCGGGACTGGCTTTATCCCCATAATTTACTCTAATTCTCTACAAGGTAGAAAATCGTTTTAAAATTTTCATATCTGGTCATAATCCGGTCTAGATGGACTGGTGCACACATAAGAAGCTTTAGGTACTTGAGAGTAGATGACATCCTTACTGTTATGTATAAAGCCATTGTTCTCAAGATTCACCCCTCACACCCCAGGTCAGACTTCGTGACCAATCAGATGTTTGCAATCACATCATTAGGCAATCACTCATCAATAGTCTTATACTGGCAAGGTCTTTTTTCACTGTATCTTTTCACGTGACACCTCTATTCATCAAGCATTTAATAGGAGCATAAGAGATCTGAAGCTGTTGTGAATTGAATCCTTAGGATATACGTCTGTGATTGTAAGAGAGACATAACACACACGCACACAAACACACATACACATTTGCCTAATGCCTAGTGGAATACACTAGACAGTGATGTAGTGGAGGCAGACACCATACACAGCTTCAAATGTAGATATGATAGAGCCCAGCAGGCTCAGGAATCTGTACATCAGTTGATTGACTGTTGAGAAGTGGGACCAAAGAACCAGAGCTTAACCCCGCAAGTACAACTAGGTGAGTACACATACACACACTCACATGAACACACACACATGAACACACACATACACACACACACACACACAAAACAGCAAATTTGTCCAACAAATGGCTGTTGAAGTTCAACCCAAGTAAATGCAAAGTAATGAAACTTGGCAGTGGAAACAGGAGGCCAGACACAGGATACAGAATAGGAGATGAAGTACTTAATGAAACGAACTGAGAGAAAGATCTAGGTGTTGATATCACAACAAACCTGTCTCCTGAAGCCCTCTTAAAAAGAATAACGTCTGCGGCATATGCGAGGCTCGCTAACATCAGAACAGCGTTCAAGAACCTGTGTAAGGAATCATTCAGAATTTTGTACACCACATATGTAAGACCAATCCTGGAGTATGCGGCCCCAGCATGGAACCCATACCTTATCAAGCACATGACGAAGCTGGAAGAAGTTCAAAGGTATGCAACTAGACTAGTCCCAGAACTAAGAGGCATGAGTTACGAGGAAAGGCTGCGGTAAATGCACCTTACGACACTGGAAGACAGAAGAGTAAGGGGAGACATGATCACAACCTACAAAATCCTTTCGCTCCAGGTGCTCCACTAGCTTTCTTTGCACAATCTTCTCCATCATCTTGCATGGTATGCAGGTTAGGGACACTGGTCTGTAATTCAGTGCCTCCTGTCTATCCCCTTTCTTGTATATCGGGACTACGTTAGCTGCTTTCCAAATTTCTGGCAGTTCTCCCTGTTGCCAGTGATTTGTTATACACCATGGAGAGCGGGAGGCACAGTTCTTCTGCTCCTTCCTTTAGTATCCAAGGGGAGATTCCATCTGGGCCTATAGCCTTTGTCACATCCAATTCTAGTAAACACTTCCTTACTTCCCCGCTGGTAATCTCAAACTCTTCCAGTGGTTCCTGGTTAGCTATTCCCTCTCTTATCTCTGGGATTTCTCCTTGCTCTAAGGTGAAGACCTCCTGGAATTTCTTATTCAGTTCCTCACACACTTCCTTGTCGTTTGTAGTGAATCCTTCTGCCCCTATCCTTAATTTCATAAACTGTTCCTTTACTGTTGTTTTTTCTCCTGATGTGGCTATGCAGCAATTTAGGCTGAGTCTTTGCCTTGCTTGGGATGTCATTTTCGTATTGTCTTTCTGCCTCTCTTCTCATCCTGACATAGTCATTCCTGGCATTCTGGTATCTTTCTCTGCTCTCCAGTGTCCTGTTATTCCTATAGTTTCTCCATGCCCTTTTACTTTGCTGCTTAGCTAGCCTATATCTCTGATTAAACCATGGGTTTCTCATCTTCATTTCACTGTTTTCCTTTTGGACTGGGACAAACTTGTTTGCTGCGTCCTTGCATTTTTGTGTGATGTATTCCATCATATCCTGGGCCGTCTTTTCCCTGAACTCTGTTTCCCATGCTATATCTGCTAGGCATTTTCTTATCTCCTCATAGTTTCCCTTTCGGTATGCTAACCTTTTGGTTTCGGTATCCCTCCTCGAGTTCAATAACCCTTCTTCAATCAGGTACTCAAACACCAATACACTGTGGTCGCTCATTCCTACTGGGTCCTCAAAACTGATTTCTCTTATGTCAGAGTCGTTCAGGGTAAAAACCAGGTCGAGTCTCGCTGGTTCGTCATTTCCTCTCATCCTTGTGGGTTCTCTGACATGCTGGGTTAAGAAGTTTCTAGTCGCCACCTCCAGTAGTTTGGCACTCCACGTATCCTCACCTCCATGTGGTTCCTTGTTCTCACAACCAATTCTGCCGTGATTGAAGTCCCCCATGATGAGCAGGTGGGATCTATTTCTACAGGCAGAAGAGGCTACCCTCTGAATTATAGTGTTAACTGCCATGTTGTTGCTTTCGTACTCTTGACTGGGTCTTCTGTCATTTGGTGGAGGATTATATATTACTGCTACTACTATCCTTGGTCCTCCCATTGTTATGGTGCCTGCTATGTAGTCTCTGAAACCCTCACAGCCCGGGATAGCCATCTCCTTAAAATTTCATTCCTTTCTCATGAGTAAGGGCCACTCCACCTCCTCCCCTACCTTCCCTCTCTTTCCTTATTATTGTGTACTCCTGGGGAAACACGGCATTCGTTATGATTCCAAAGAGTTTTGTTTTAGTGAGTCCAATTACATCTGGGTTCACTTCTTGTGCTCTTTCCCTTAGTTCACTTGCTTTGCTTGTGATCCCATCTATGTTCGAGTACATTGCCCTGAAACTAACTCTCTTCTGCTTCTCCTCTGGGGGGGACCTGTGGGGTCTGGGGTGAGCGGGAGCTGGGAGGATCTGGTATGGGGAGACTGGTGGAGGAGGAAGGGCTTGGGGGGTAGGGGGGAGGGGGAGGTAGAGGAGTGGGTGAGGGGGAGGGTAGGGGGAGTGGGTGAGGGGGGAGGGTTGGGGGGGTGAGAGGGGGAGGGTTGGGGGTGTGGGGGATGGGGGTTTGGAGGGGCAATAAAGTGGGGAGGGCTTGGGGGGCGTGGGGGGAAAGGGAAGGCTGAGGTGGTTGTGGAAGAGGGGAGGGTTTTGGGGAGTGGTGGAGATGGGAAGGCTTAGGTGGGGTGGGGGAGAGTGGGGAGCTTAGGGGGGTGGGGGAGAATGGAGTGTGTGTGTGTGTGTGTGTGTGTGTGTGTGTGTGTGTGTGTGTGTGTGTGTGTGTGTGTGTGTGTGTGTGTGTGTGTGTGTGTGTGTGTGTGTGTGTGTGTGTGTGTGTGTGTGTGTGTGTGTGTGTGTGTGTGGTGTGGGGGGAAAAATAGTAATAAGTAACAGTTGATTCATAGGTGAGAGGCGGGCCAAAAGAGCAGAGCTCAACCCCCACAAGAACCACTAGGTGAATACACATACACACTCAAACTGAGAGAATGATCTGGGGTTGATATCTCACTGAACCTGTCCCCAGAGGCCCACATCAAAAGGATATTATCAGTGGCATATTATCAGTGGTTGGCCAACATAAGAACTGCCTTTAGAAACTTGTGAAAGGAATCGTTCAGGATTGTGTATACCACTTATGTCAGACCAATCCTGGAATATGCAGCTCCAGCCTGGATTCCATACCTAGTTAAACACAAGATAAAGTTAGAGAAGACTCTGCAGTATGCGTGGGGAAATCTGACTCCAGTATAATACTAATAAAATGTATAATTTTAAGAATGCAATATAATGATTAATTCTAAGATAGCTCGAAGGACCAGAATGCGTTATTAAATGAGAAAATCAGTGGCTTATAAATCTAATATTATATATGAATAAATTCTATTAAGCAATGACTGTAAATTATATAATTCTAGAGCCAGCCTCCCATGACACATTTTGAGGAGGGGGGGCCTTCTATAACATTAGTCTATGTGTAACATATATTATGTAATAATAATAATAATAATAATAATAATAAGGATAATATGCACACACATAGATAATGAGAAAAATATGTAATGCAAGAAATACTACTGCAAAGTAAAGATTAATAATTCATAAATGCAATAGCATATATATAGGGACTGAATAATAAAGTACTATCTACAGTGAAAACTGATTAAATCTCAGCTGTGACAGAGGGACGTAGATGCAGTCCACTGTACGACAGTCTGGAAACAGCTTGAGATAGCGATACTTGGAACACGTGAGGGTATGGCGGTCACACGCTTCCTCAGGAGTGTTGCACCAGGCTGCAATAATGAAATTTCCAGAATTTGCACTCCAAAGTAGTATTCACACACATAAAAGTAATATCTAAATATTTGGAGGGGAAAGAGCTGCACTTACATGGGATTAATTTTATCACCTGCAGTGTCACGACATGGCACCAACATGAACATATATAAGATCTCCTTAAATAGAACAAATGAGGTACAAATGCCTGCCGAACTAGTGTCCGTGATTCTGGTAAGCTGCATCCTCAATCTGGCGTCTATGGAGGTAAGGATGCCTTCTGGATTGTAAGATTTGTTGGGACTGCTTCGGAACACCGTACTGCTGGTTGATAAAAAAATGGCCAGAGTCCTCTCTCCTTCCTTCCCGAAAGTCACGCATGTGCATTAGCTCCCAGTAGGGACTCGAGCATAAATTATACACAGAGATCACACTAACGTGATGCATCAAATGAACGAATCCACAAGGGCCGTGACGAGGATTCAAACCTGTGTCCAGGAGCATCCCAGACACTGCCTTAATCGACTGAGCTACGACAGGGTTAAAAGAGTTGAAACCGAAGTTGTACTGAACCTACTGGATCCCGTAACCTCTCCAAGGCATAAAGCAGGGTCTTACACAACTCTCCCCTGCACCCGAGCTAAGTCAATAGGCTGTTCTCCTTCTTCGTCCTTACATCATTACACACACAGATCACACTAACGTGATGCATCAAATGAACAAATCTACAAGGGCCATGACGAGGGTTCGAACCTGCGTCCGGGAGCATCCCAAACACTGCCTTAATCGACTGAGCTATGACAGGGTTAAAAAAGAGTTGAAACCGAAGTTTTACTGAACTTACTGGATCCTGTAGCCCCTCCGAGGCACAATTTGTTCATTTGATGCATCACGTTAGTGTGATCTCTGTGTGTAATGATGAAAGGGCGAAGAAGGAAAACGGCCTATTGACATAACTCGGGTGCAGGGGGGAGGTGTGTAAAAACCTGGTTTGTGCCTCGGAGAGGCTACGGGATCCAATAAGTTCAGTAGAACTTCGGTTTCAACTCTTTTTAATCCTATCGTAGCTAAGTCGATTAAGGCAGTGTCTGGGATGCTCCCAGACGCAGGTTCGATTCCTCGTCACGGCCCTTGTGCACTAGCACCTAGTGCACTAGTGCAATTCCTTGAGGCGCTTTATCCTAGAAACGCGATCAGGAAAGGTTTGACACTGATAATTAGCATGATTCTCTTGACAAAAGAGACAGCATCTCCTTCCTGTAGTAGATGCAGGAGTCACTACCTTGGGTGACTTATGGGCTACAGGTTTAGAAGGGCTGATTGTGTAGGTACCTACTGAAGTATTCTTCCATCTTGAAGTTGAAGCAGCGGTTTTAGACTTATTAGGCTGTTTGGAGGTACCTTTGGACTGGACTGATTTATCAGTAGTTGATTTGTCAGATATTATTTTCTCATGAGCTCTCAGTCGATTAACTGTTATCCTTAATCCCTCGAAAATTTCATCTAAGGATAGGATATCTGTTCTATAATGGGAACAGATGGATGCTAGAATCTCCTTAGGAAACTTACTCTGTATTTCTAATTTCAGTACCCACTCTGTTTTAGGTACATCTGCTTTGACACCTAGAGCTTTAATTAGAGACTCTACCTGGAGCTTAAATTCTTGTAGAGCTTTAGGGGTTGTATCTAGTGTAGGTATCGTTCTTAACTTATAATAAAGATTAGCATTAGCAATTTCTTTATTGCTGTAATTAACTTTTAGTAACTGAATAGCAGTATCGTAGTCCTTATCACTAGGAATTAGGTGTTTGACAACTGGTTTTGCATCACCCTCTAGGGTACTTTGCAAATAGAGGAATTTATTAGGCTTGCTAAGAATTTTTTTGGAGTTTACTAAGGAGTCAAATGTGTTCCAATATCATTCCAAATTCTTATCATCTCTACCATGGAAGTGAGGAAGATCAATTGTAGGAAGATAAACTTCCTGGAGTGTTTCCTGTTTATTAGTTTCACTCATGGTTAGAGTATTTTGAAAAACTGAGTTCCTCTGCAATTTTTCTAGAGATTGTGTTAATCTATTTAGATGATCTTGGATACCCTCCTCAAACTTCTCCATCTTGGCATGGAAGGTATCTAGCTGATCCGACTCAGCATTCTGTTGCATGAGGACTCTGAGATAGTCATCTGCAGCTTCATTTGTTCTTTGCAACTTTTGCTTGGCCGTCTCAATGAGATTTTCTAATACTTTGGCTGTGGCACCTGATTGTACCAGCTGATCACACTTATTCAACTGTCGTGTCACATGGCCTTTGTGACTCGTGTATGATCTAAAATATAATAAGTAGTTGCTGGACATTTCTTCTTATACACTGCCTGTGGATTTTTGCTTAGTTGATGCCATCTTGAGGTTATCTTGAGATGATTTCAGGGCTTTTTTTTTAGTGTCCCCGCGGCCCGGTCCTCGACCAGGCCTCCACCCCCAGGAAGCAGCCCGTGACAGCTGACTAACACCCAGGTACCTATTTTACTGCTAGGTAACAGGGGCATAGGGTGAAAGAAACTCTGCCCATTGTTTCTCGCCGGCGCCTGGGATCGAACCCAGGACCACAGGATCACAAGTCCAGCGTGCTGTCCGCTCGGCCGACCGGCTCCCTTGACTGACCGGCGGATATGTAACATAATTGTGTAAAATAATGATAAGTCCTACCCTGAGTTGGGTTTGCACAATAATAAATGTTGACTAGGTTGTACTGCCTTGTACAATGCTAGTCTACTAGTAATCCTACCTAACTAGGTTGGCTAGTAATAATGAGTTAGGCTAAAGTTATACACTAATAAGTACTATTCCAGTCTAAGAATTCTATTCTACATGGGTTGGTATATACTATAATAATATCGATGTGCAAATTCAGGATAGTGCTATGTTTTTTGTTTTTTATAATTTTGAGTTAAATAGAGTATATACAAGTGATTATATATGTATGACATGTATCCTACTACTACAAATGATTATATATGTGGCAGGTATTTTACTGCCATAATTCTATATGTGTGGCGGATATGCTGCCATGGATTTTATAACAGTGACAGATATGTTGCCATAAATTCTATCCTAGCACCTGATAATACTCCCTAATTAAAGAGTATAATGTTATTAGGGATGATAAATGATTAATTAATTGTTGATAGCCTAACTTCTGGCTATATTCTACTAATTATACTGATTATAATGTTAAATGTGGTTCATCCGGTTCGAAATCGACCATAAAATATGTGGGGAAATCTGACTCCATTATAATACTAATAAAATGTATAGTTTTAAGAAAGCAAAATAATGATTAATTCTAAGATAGCTCGAAGGACCAGAATGCGTTATTAAGTGAGAAAATCAGTGGCTTATAGATCTATGATTATATATGAATAAATTCTATTAAGCAATGACTGTAAATTATATAATTCTCGAACCAGCCTCCCACGACGCATTTTTTTTTGGGGGGGGATCTTCTATAAGATTAGTCTATATGTAACATATATTATGTAATAATAATAATAAGGATAATATGCACACACATAGGTAATGAGAAAAATATGTAATGCAAGATATACTACTGCAAAGTAAAGATTAATAATTCATATATGCAACAGCATATATATATAGACTCTAAACAATAAAGTACTATCTACAATGAAAAATAATTAAATCTCAGCTGTGACAGAGGGACGTAGATGCAGTCCACTGTCATGCTGCAATAATGAAATTTCCAGAATTTCCACTCCAAACTAGTATTCACACACACATAAAAATAATATCTAAATATTTGAAGGGAAAAGAACTGCACTTACATGGGATTAATTTTATCGCCCACAGCGTCACAACATTGCACCTACATGAACATATTTAAGAGCTCGATAAACAGAACAAATGAGGTAAAAATGCCTGCTGAACTGGTGTCTGTGATTCTGGTAAGCTGCGTCCTCAATCTGGCGTCCATGGAGGTAAGGATGCCTTCTGGATTGTAAGATTTGTTGGGACCGCTACAGAACACCGTACTGCTTGTTGGTCAAAAACGACGAGAGTCCTCTCTCCTTCCTTCCCGAAGGTCGCGCATGCGCATTAGCTTCCAGTAGGGGCTCGAGCATAAATTATATTTATTTATTAATGCTAAATAGGGAAGGAAGAGTTAATAAATATTCTTGATAGTTTAATTAAATACTTTATGTGGTGATGTTTAATTCCCACAGTGCAAGTCAGTTAATGTAGACTGCACAAATAAAACAGACTCGTTTGGAGGTGGAAATGATTTTAGATTATGATGTTATTTACTGGAACAGCGATCAAGCTGGGAACAGGAATTCCAGTAAACTGTTGTATACTAAAAGTAAACCTATTACTAAATAATTATTCCTAATAAAGAAAAGTAAATGGTTGGACTTTGTTAGATCTACAGGTATGTGGAAATTTATTCTCCGTGAGTGGCTGATGCAACACTTCACAATTCTAGGAGAAATTGCATGATGTTCCATGTTACGTACTCTTAGCTGAATACGTATATAAAATGAAATAAACTTATTCTATTCCATTTCATCATATATGTACACATATTATATTTTTGTAAATTATCGTGTGGTGTGGCAATGTCAGTGGGGACAGGAGCGCGGTGGCTCTTCACACGTCTAATACCTGTTAGATCCGGGATATTAGAATTGCTGGACCTGTTCAGTTATGGGAGTTCCAGATGTCACTTTTAGTAAGTTTATATAATTGTTTATTTACTGTAATTAAGCAGGTGGCATTGTACTTATATATTTTGCAAGTAACTATTATATTTAATTTGCATTCTTATGTGTTTTGAGAACAAGTGGTTGTTCAATTAGTTTTAAATATTAAAAAGTCTTATTTCCATCCCTCATCCTGGATGAGGCAGAGGAGGAGAGGATTATGGGTAGCGACAGAGCGAATAGTCAGCTGATACGGGCCAGGAGAGATCATCTTTGTAGAGTTAAGTCTGTAACTTCATGTTGTGCCATATTTTATTATATTATATTATGTGAGAGACAATACTTTTGTTTGTTGTATAAGTTAACTTGACCATCTGTGTTTTTATATTATACTGTTTGAATATATATATTATAAATTATATGTATAATTCTTCAGTCCTAAGGAGAAATACTTTTATTCTTAGCCTGTTATCATTCATGGGGTTATACTGGTGACCCACTTTAGAGAGCAGCAGTTGTATCCCTAGACGTAATTAAAGCTTGGCTGCTGTAGGGTCACGAGCCGTAACGAACGATAGGTAACGAGTTATGGGGGCCTGTCCGGGATATTGTTCCCACTTAACTTAACTGTGCTAATCTAACCTTGCCTTCCTAGGTACCAGTGTGTAGGTGTCTGTGTTCTTAAGAACTATTCCATGTGCCAAGCAAGCCTTCCTGTGTGTCAAGTAACAACGTTTCACGATTTTGAGGTAAGTCATCCTATATATTTTGTTTGTGCAGTGAGGCCAAGCGAATTTTCAGTGTGGTGACAATTTTACAGTGAAGTGTAGTGCAGTGCCATTGTTTTAATTATTGTTGTGAATCAAGTGCCAAGTGTTAGTAACGATGGAGAGAAGTTGGTGTTGTGGCTCACCCAGACTTTGAAGGATTCAGAGCCTAAAAAACTGAGTTAATACAAATGGCAAATCAGTTGGATTTGACCGCCAACAATAGAATGGTTAAAGCCCAAATATGAAAGTCATTGTGACACATTTTGTTGAGAATGGAGAGTTAGAGAAGAAATTCTGAGGAGTTAAAGAGGAGTCGAGTGATCAGATGACGTTAAAGCGTCTTGAGTTAGAAGCGCAAATAGCCAATGCTAAGCTTGAAGCTCAAAAAGAACAGAGAATATTAGAACTTGAAGCTCAAAAAGAACAGAAATATTAGAGGCTGAAGCTCGTCAAAGAGAGATTGAAGCTCAACAGCAACAGCAAATATTAGAGGCTGAAGCTCAGCAGAGGGAGCTTGAGACTAGGCGTTTAGAAATTGAGGCACAAAATAGAAGATGAAGAGCAGCAGAAGCAACAATTAGAGATTCAACAACAAATGGCTGACACTAACTTAGGCTTGAAACTCAGCGTATGGCAGCTGGGCATGGAAATACTAGTAATGTTTCAACAATAGTGATAATAATCCCATAAGGATGAATAAGTATATAGAGTTACCAAGTTCAATGAGGATCCTGAGGTTTTCTTTGCACATTTTTAAATTGCCATCAGTATGAACTGGCCAAGGGATCAGTGGGTAGCCATTATGCAGTCTCAATTTAAGGGGCGTAGTCAGGAGGTTTTTACATCCCTACTGACGCTCATAGCTTTGATTATGAATTTGTAAAGAAAAGCATCTTAAATGCGTATCAATTAAATCCAGAGGCACACAGGCAAAAGTTTAGGAACCTAAGGAGGGTAAGCGATCAGACAATAGCAGATTTTACTCGTCAGAAGACGAATTTTTGCAACAGATGGTTAAAGTCACTTTCAGTCACTGACTTTGATGCTCTAAAGAATCTTCTTATAATGGAAGAAGTATTGTCATGTCTCCCAGACCAGTTGTCTACTTTTATGGCAGAACAAAAGAATGTAACAGACATTTATGAGCTGTCAAAGCTCGCGGATGAGCATGAGTTGTTGACTAAGGCCCAGTTTACGGCCACTTCACCTAAGTCTAGTCGTAGAGTAAATTATAATGCTCACCGAACTCCTTATCAGAATCCATCCAGTCCTAGTGCTCCAGTTACTCCCATGAGCTCTTCTCTTACAAAACCTAATCCTGCTACTTCCTTGTCAGGAATGTCAATAATAATAAGGTTATTTTCTAAACCTACAGTTGGTTCCACAGGTGTGTCCACTGTAAGGTCTGTTCCCATTGTAAGAGAAAAGGCCATGGAATTAATTCCGTTTTATATTGCACCCTGAGTTACGACCAACTGGTCTCATTTATTGCAGAGGTGTGCAAAATAAACTTACTAATAAACATGTAACTGTAAACCCCAATTGGGTGAAACAGTATTCACCATATATGTCTTCAGGTGAAGTTTTGTGTATTAATGGGAAGTGGAAGCCAGTGGTTATTCTTCGTGATACAGGTGCTTCCCAAACCATAATTTCATCCAGTATTCTTTCTGATGTTGAAAAGAGACTGGAAAGTTTGTTGTTCTTCAGAGTGTTGCAGGATGTAAAACTGTACCTCTAATAGACATTAATTTCAGATCCACCATTACACCAAGTTTATGCACTGTGGGTGTTAGTACACAGTTGCCCATCCCAGGTGTGGATGTTATATTGGGTAATGATGTGGCCATAAATCATGTTGTGGGTGAGATTGATCCCCGTTTGTGTAAACAGCCAGTTGCAGACCATGTTTATTCTGCCTGTGCTGAAGTTAGTTCTATGAATGAACCTGTTGTAGAAGATGGTTTTGTCCATTCTACCTGTGCTGATGTCAGTACTATATAAATCCAGTTGTCAGTTCTGATGTTGTTACTCAAGCATTTGTTCCAGTAACCAGTACCCCTTCAGTGGAGAAGTGGGATGTGGTTGTTCCAGATTCCTGTGTGGCCGATAGTTGTTGAGAGTAAGCCTGATACTATGACTCTGCTTTATTCCAATAAATTGGGAAAGGATGTCCATGTACCATTGTCTTGCCCGCTCACTACGAACGTTGTGCCAGGAGTTGAGAGAAACTTAAAAGCCACGACTCTGTATTCCAGCCAAGTGAATGGTTTAGGACAAGATGTCGGGTTGGCAGAAGTATTCCCGCTCACTCCAAGTTTAGAATCAGTTGTCGAGAGTAAGTCTGTTGTAGAGGCCCCGCCTCACCCTAGTCAAGGTGATATAATAGGGGAGGAGGTCAAACTACCTGTTACTTGCCCGCTCGTTCAGATTCCCTTAATTTATGTGCATTGAGTAGAACTGACCCTAAGATTTCAGAGAGAAGCAAGGAGACAGTCTGTACTGTAGATCCAGTTTGGAGAGTGTGGGAAAGCAGCCAGAGGATCAGCTTCTGTTGAGTAGATGGAGACCCATTGAGCCTCCCTCTTCAGTTGTCTGTGAGGATGTGACCCAGCTTGGTAGTGTATTATTGATTGTGAGCAGACAGTACTCCGAGCAGCTCCAGAAGTCATGGGAGGAAATTTTGGTAAAACATTAGAGTGGTAAAGTAGCATTTGGATCTAAGTTGCGGAGTTGTGATTCTTATTCCATGTGGAGTAAGTATTTCTCATTGTGTACATTGAGTCAGAGTGTGTGTAGGATGTTGAAATCTACTTTTATTCTGCAGGAGCCATTTTCTTGTGAAGTAATGGACTGTGGGACATCTTTGTCAAGCCTTGTGGTTGAGCAGAGAGAGTTTACTCAAGTAGGTTGTGCAACCAGTTGTTCTGAGGAAGTGGTGAGTTATACTAGAGCAGTGTCTCTATATTCAGATCCAGTTATTTTGATGCACGAGTGATAAAAGTGTATGTTCCACTCAAGTGTGGTGTTGACTTTCAGAGTCATATTGGAGTTGACTTTCAGAGTCATATTGTGGGTGAAGGATTAAATCATACTGGGGAGCAGATGTTTGAGGCTCCAGGTGTGTATTTCAAGTTGGGGATAAGGTTATCCTACCTAGTGTTAATCATTGTGAAGGGTTTAGATTGTCCTTGGGTGTTTCCCAGGTAATCTGCTGTGCATCTTCAAGATGTTAAGACCCTTAAACCTCTTGGTTGATTGGTTGTCATCAGACGTAAATCACTTGGGAAGTGATGGTGAGGGTTGTAAAGTTTTCGGCATGTTTTATTTAGTCTTTTGGAAGACTAGACGGTTGATGAAAGTGTGTGTTGTGTTCAAGTTCACCATCAGAGGGTGTGAACTTGTCTTCGGAGTTATGATTGAGATATGGTGCCTAGGCATATGCCTGTTTTCTTTCACTGATAGTTATGAGGAATTGATTTCTGTGTTCCTTATGGATCATCTGAGTCAGTTCGATCAGGTAGTCTTTGCACTTATCTTGGTTGTATTTCTTGGTTTGAAGGTCAAAGGTTGCTAAGTCGGTGTTGTGTTTCGGAAGGTTCTATGAATGGGAAAGCTTTATACATAATTGTGAGGTTTAATGCTAATTTCTCTAATTTTAGTATCCATTGGGCGAGAGTATGTGTTCCACAGAGGATCAAGAGTGATGAAGAGCAGATGTCTGTGTCAGAGCATACCCAGGAGAAGTCCCAAATCTACTCAATCCAGTCAGCTTCAATTAAGCAGTTCAGCTCCAGAAAAGGGAGTAATGGAAAATGGAGTCTGTCTTGGAAAAATTCACCATGTGGAAAAGGGAACATGGAAATACGGACTGATCTTAGAGAAATAGTAGAAACAATATGAAAGAAATTGCCGATAACTGTGTGAAAGCAGCTACCTTTATTGACAATTCTATTCATGCTACTAATGATAATGTTGTAGATAGGAGTGTGAAATATGATCTGAAACAAAGTGAAATAAATGAGATAGTACCTGGAGAGATAAATTTGCATACTCCAGTGACACATATGTAGAACATAGTCATAAGACTGAAATTTCTGAGTTTCCTGTAAGACTATATTTAGTGTTTTCATTTTTGTCCAGAAATGTGTTCTAACTTTACATGTTGGTGTAATTAATACCATAAATCTCAAGTGTCATACATTTTACTTTGAAAAAATGCCATTGATCTTCAATCTATTGCATTTTTTTTTCTTGGAGGTGGAAGTGTTACGTACTCCTAGCTGAATACGTATATAAATTTAAATAACTTTTTTTCCATTTATCATATATGTACATATATAAATTGTTTGTAAATTATCGTGTGGTGTGGCAGCGTCAGTGGGACAGGAGCGCGGTGCTTTCACACGTCTAATACCTGTTAGATTCGGGAAAGCTGGACCTGTTCAGTTTGGGAGTTCCAGATGTCACTTTTATGTTTATATAATTGTTTATTTACTGTAATTAAGCAGGTGGCATTGTACTTATATATTTTGCAAGTAACTATTATATTAATTTGCATTCTTCTGTGTTTTGAGAACAAGTGGTTGTTCAATTAGTTTTAAATATTAAAAAGTCTTAGTTTCCATCCCTCATCCTGGATGAGGCAGAGGAGGAGAGGATTATGGGTAGCGACAGCGAGAGTAGTAGCTGATACGGGCCAGGAAGATCACATCTTTGTAGAGTAAGTCTGTAACATTCATGTTGTGCCATATTTTATTATATTATATTATGTGAGAGACAATACTTTTTGTTTGTTGTATAAGTTAACTTGACCATCTGTGTTTTTATATTATACTGTTTGAATATATATATTATAAATTATATGTATAATTCTTCAGTCCTAAGGGAGAAATACTTTTCATTCTTAGCCTGTTATCATTCATGGGGTTGCACTGGTGACCCACTTTAGAGAGCAGCAGTTGTATCCCTATACATAATTAAAGCTTGGCTGCTGTAGGGTCACGAGCCGTAACGAACGATAGGTAACATTCCACAACCTAATACAGTAAGTTCTATGATATTAAACTACGTATTAGTAGTGTTAGTTAATTATTACGCTTAGTACAGGAGATACATCCCATTGTACTAAGGATTAGTAAATGAGTATGAAGCCTAATACAGGAAATACCTACTATTGTATTAGGGATGAGAATAACTGTTAGAAATTTCCAACAATATGCCACCAGACTCGTCCCGTAACTGAGAGGAATGAGCTACGAGGAAGGCTAAAGGAGCTGCACCTCACCACCCTGGAAAACAGAAGAGTAAGGGTAGACATGCTAACCACCTACAAAATTATGACGGGAATTGACAGGGTTACCTTGAGGTGCTTCCGGGGCTTAGTGTCCCCGCAGCCCTATCGTCGATCAGGCCTCCTGGATGCTGGACTGATCAACCAGGGTGGACAGAGACAAAATCTTCAGCACAGGTGGAACACGAACAAGGGGACACAGGTGGAAACTTGGTACCTAGATGAGCCACAGAGACGTTAGAAAGAATTTTTCAGTGTCAGAGTAGTTAGTAAATGGAATGCATTAGGAAGTGATGTGGTTGAAACTGACACCATACACAGCTTCAAATATACGTATGATAGAGCCCCAGTTGGCTCAGGAATCTGTACACCAGTTGATTGACGGGACCAAAGAGACAAAGCTCAACCCCCGCAAGCACAACTAATGTGTATTATGTTTATGCTTGCATACTAATGTTTATGCTTGCGGGGGTTGAGCTTTTAGTTACACACAGACACACCAGCGACTGTCTTTAGGCACCCGTGTCTGTGTGGACAGCACGCTGAAATAATAGGCATAGTTTCTTTCACCCCTGATACTCCTCTTGCTTAGCAGTAAATATGTACCTGGGAGTTAGACAGCTATTACGGGCTGCTTCCTGGGGGTGTTTAAAAAAAAATAGTAGTGACAGTTGAGAGGCAGGCCGAATGAGCAGAGCTCAACCCCCGCAAGCACAACTAGGTGAATACACACGCACACGGCGACGCGTGTAAAGACGCACTGGGTTCAGTCGTTGGACCTATTCTGTTTCTGATATATGTTAATGATCTCCCAGAGGGTATAGAAACGTTCCACTCATTGCTTGCTGATAATGCAAAGATTATGAGGAGGATTAAGACAGAGGAAGATAATACGAGGCTACAATATGACCAAGACAAATTAATGAATGGTCCAACAAATGGTTACTAAAGTTTAACCCAAGTAATTTAAGGTACAGAACCTAGGCGGTGGAAACAAAAAGCCAGATACAGGATCCTGAGTTTTTATAACAGTGAGCACGAGGGCATGATAGAAGAAGTCTATCATGCCCCTCATGCTTCTCAGCATCACATGAATCAATAGCCTGGCCAAAACCAATACTCGTCTAGGGTGAAGTAAAAGGCTAGCAAAATTACTACAGTTTACTGGGCCATATAAAACAGGTCACTGTAAAACAATAAGAAACTAAAGTTCTCTACAACTCATACTCTATCACATTAATCTAGCTTTTCTTAAAGCTCCTCGAAATTATTAAATGGCCTTATCTGCAAACCCTCGCAACTAGCTGTCGTCAGGTTCTATCCTGGCGGAGTGGAACACTAGCCCCTTGTGTGATATAAATCACAAGTACAGGATGGTGGTGACATACTTATTAATTAGTGGGTGATAAATCAATATCATATCAAACAACAATAGCATTTACTTAAGATCCTCA
>NC_091153.1:31824050-31855030 GCF_040958095.1 Procambarus clarkii
TTTGAAGGGAAAAGAACTGCACTTACATGGGATTAATTTTATCGCCCACAGCGTCACAACATTGCACCTACATGAACATATTTAAGAGCTCGATAAACAGAACAAATGAGGTAAAAATGCCTGCTGAACTGGTGTCTGTGATTCTGGTAAGCTGCGTCCTCAATCTGGCGTCCATGGAGGTAAGGATGCCTTCTGGATTGTAAGATTTGTTGGGACCGCTACAGAACACCGTACTGCTTGTTGGTCAAAAACGACGAGAGTCCTCTCTCCTTCCTTCCCGAAGGTCGCGCATGCGCATTAGCTTCCAGTAGGGGCTCGAGCATAAATTATATTTATTTATTAATGCTAAATAGGGACGGAAGTGTTAATGAATAGTCTTGATAGTTTAATTAAATACTTTATGTGCTGATGTTTAATTCTCACAGTGCAAGTCAGTTAATGTAGACTGCACAAATAAAACAGACTCGCTTGGAGGTGGAAATGACTTTAGATTATGATATTATTTCCTGGAACAGCGATCAAGCTGGGAACAGGAATTCCAGTAAACTGTTGTATACTAAAAGTAAACCTATTACTAAATAATTATTCCTAATAAAGAAAAGTAAATGGTTGGACTTTGTTAGATCTACAGGTATGTGGAAATTTATTCTCCGTGAGTGGCTGATGCAACACTTCACAATTCTAGGAGAAATTGCATGATGTTCCATGTTACGTACTCTTAGCTGAATACGTATATAAAATGAAATAAACTTATTCTATTCCATTTCATCATATATGTACACATATTATATTTTTGTAAATTATCGTGTGGTGTGGCAATGTCAGTGGGGACAGGAGCGCGGTGGCTCTTCACACGTCTAATACCTGTTAGATCCGGGATATTAGAATTGCTGGACCTGTTCAGTTATGGGAGTTCCAGATGTCACTTTTAGTAAGTTTATATAATTGTTTATTTACTGTAATTAAGCAGGTGGCATTGTACTTATATATTTTGCAAGTAACTATTATATTTAATTTGCATTCTTATGTGTTTTGAGAACAAGTGGTTGTTCAATTAGTTTTAAATATTAAAAAGTCTGTATTTTACATCCCTCATCCTGGATGAGGCAGAGGAGGAGAGGATTATGGGTAGCGACAGCGCGAATAGTCAGTGGCTGATACGGGCCAGGAGAGATCTCATCTTTGTAGAGTTAAGTCTGTAACTTTCATGTTGTGCCATATTTTATTATATTATATTATGTGAGAGACAATACTTTTTGTTTGGTTGTATAAGTTAACTTGACCATCTGTGTTTTTATATTATACTGTATTGAATATATATATTATAAATTATATGTATAATTCTTCAGTCCTAAGGGAGAAATACTTTTCATTCTTAGCCTGTTATCATTCATGGGGTTACACTGGTGACCCACTTTAGAGAGCAGCAGTTGTATCCCTATACATAATTAAAGCTTGGCTGCTGTAGGGTCACGAGCCGTAACGAACGATAGGTAACGAGTTATGGGGGCCTGTCCGGGAGATATTGTTCCCACTTAAACTTAACTGTGCTAATCTAACCTTGCCTTCCTAGGTACCAGTGTGCTAGGTGTCTGTTTCTTAAGAACTATTCCATGTGCCAAGCAAGCCTTCCTGTGTGTCAAGTAACAACGTTTCACGATTTTGAGGTAAGTCATCCTATATATTTTGTTTGTGCAGTGAGGCCAAGCGAATTTTCAGTGTTGTGACAATTTTACAGTGAAGTGTAGTGCAGTGCCATTGTTTTAATTATTGTTGTGAATCAAGTGCTAAGTGTTAGTAACGATGGAGAGTCAAGTGGTGTTGTTGTTGGCTCATCCAGACTTTGAGGAAATTAAGAGCCTAAAAAAGTCTGAGTTAGTACGAATGGCAAATCAGTTGGATTTGACCGCCAACAATAGAATGGTTAAAGCCCAACTTGTGAAAGTCATTGTGACGCATTTTGTTGAGAATGGAGAGTTAGACGAAGAAATTCTGGAGGAGTTAAAAGAGGAGTCGAGTGACCAGATGTCGTTAAAGCGTCTTGAGTTAGAAGCGCAAATAGCCAATGCTAAGCTTGAAGCTGAAAAAGAACAGAGAATATTAGAACTTGAAGCTCAAAAAGAACAGAAATATTAGAGGCTGAAGCTCGTCAAAGAGAGATTGAAGCTCAACAGCAACATCAAATACTAGAGGCTGAAGCTCAGCAGAGGGAGCTTGAGACTAGGCGTTTAGAACTTGAGGCACAAAATAGAAGATGTTTAATTGAGTTGCAGCTAGAAGCAACAATTAGAGATTCAACAACAAATGGCTGACACTAACTTAAGGTTTGAAACTCAGCGTATGGCAGCTGGGCATGGAAATACTAGTATTGTTTCAACAAATAGTGATAATAATCCCATAAGGATGAATAAGTATATAGAGTTATCCAAGTTTAATGAGGATCCTGAGGTTTTCTTTGCACATTTTTGTAAGATTGCCATCAGTATGAACTGGCCAAGGGATCAATGGGTAGCCATTATGCAGTCTCAATTTAAGGGGCGTAGTCAGGAGGTTTTTACATCCCTATCTGACGCTCATAGCTTTGATTATGAATTTGTAGAGAAAAGCATCTTAAATGCGTATCAATTAAATCCAGAGGCACACAGGCAAAAGTTTCGGAACCTAAGGAGGGTAAGCGATCAGACAATAGCAGATTTTACTCTTCAGAAGACGAATTTTTGCAACAGATGGTTAAAGTCACTTTCAGTAACTGAGTTTGATGCTCTAAAGAATCTTCTTATAATGGAAGAAGTATTGTCATGTCTCCCAGACCAGTTGTCTACTTTTATGGCAGAACAAAAGAATGTAACAGACATTTATGAGCTGTCGAAGCTCGCAGATGAGCATGAGTTGTTGACTAAGGCCCAATTTACGGCCACTTCACCTAAGTCTAGTCGTAGAGTAAATTATAATGCTCACCGAACTCCTTATCAGAATCCATCCAGTCCTAGTGCTCCAGTTACTCCCATGAGTTCTTCTCTTACAAAACCTAATCCTGCTACTTCCTTGTCAGGAATGTCTAATAATAATAAGGTTACTTCTAAACCTACAGTTGGTTCCACAGGTGTGTCCACTGTAAGGTCTTGTTCCCATTGTAAGAGAAAAGGCCATTGAATTAATTCCCGTTTTATATTGCACCCTGAGTTACGACCAACTGGTCTCATTTATTGTAGAGGTGTGCAATATAAATTTACTAATAAACATGTAACTGTAAACCCCAATTGGGTGAAAAAGTATTCACCATATATGTCTTCAGGTGAAGTTTTGTGTATTTATGGGAAGTGGAAGCCAGTGGTTATTCTTCGTGATACAGGTGCTTCCCAAACCATAATTTCATCCAGTATTCTTTCTGATGTTGAAAAGAGACTGGAAAGTTTGTAGTTCTTCAGAGTGTTGCAGGATGTAAGACTGTACCTCTAATAGACATTAATTTCAGATCCACCATTACACCAAGTTTATGCACTGTGGGTGTTAGTACACAGTTGCCCATCCCAGGTGTGGATGTTATATTGGGTAATGATGTGGCCATAAATCATGTTGTGGGTGAGATTGATCCCCGTTTGTGTAAACAGCCAGTTGCAGACCATGTTTATTCTGCCTGTGCTGAAATTAGTTCTATGAATGAACAACCTGTTGTAGAAGATGGTTTTGTCCATTCTACCTGTGCTGATGTCAGTACTATTATAAATCCAGTTGTCAGTTCTAATGTTGTTACTCAAGCATTTGTTCCAGTAACCAGTACCCCTTCAGTGGAGAAGTGGGATGTGGTTGTTCCAGATTCCTGTGTGGCCGACCTAGTTGTTGAGAGTAAGCCTGATACTATGACTCTGCTTTATTCCAATAAATTGGGAAAGGATGTCCATGTACCGGTGTCTTGCCCGCTCACTACGAACGTTGTGCCAGGAGTTGAGAGAAACTTAAAAGCCACGACTCTACTGTATTCCAGCCAAGTAAATGGTTTAGGACAAGATGTCGGGTTGGCAGAAGTATTCCCGCTCACTCCAAGTTTAGAATCAGTTGTCGAGAGTAAGTCTGTTGTAGAGGCCCCGCCTCACCCTAGTGAAGGTGATAGTATAGGGGAGGAGGTCAAACTACCTGTTACTTGCCCGCTCGCTTCAGATTCCCTTAATTTATGTGCATTGAGTAGAACTGACCCTAAGATTTCAGAGAGAAGCAAGGAGACAGTCTGTACTGTAGACCCAGTTCTGGAGAGTGTGGGAAAGCAGCCAGAGGATCAGCTTCTGTTGAGTAGATGGAGACCCATTGAGCCTCCCTCTGCAGTTGTCTGTGAGGATGTGACCCAGCTTGGTAGTGTTATTATTGATTGTGAGCAGACAATACTCCGAGCAGCTCCAGAAGTCATGGGAGGTAATTTTGGTAAAACCATTAAGAGTGGTAAAGTATCATTTGGATCTAAGTTGCGGAGTTGTGATTCTTATTCCATGTGGAGTAAGTATTTCTCATTGTGTACATTGAGTCAGTGTGTGTAGGATGATGAAATCTACTTTTATTCTGCAGAAGCCATTTTCTTGTGAAGTAATGGACTGTGGGACATCTTTGTCCAGCCTTGTGGTTGAGCAGAGAGAGTTTACTCAAGTAGGTTGTGCAACCAGTTGTTCTGAGGAAGTGGTGAGTTATACTAGAGTAGTGTCTCTATATTCAGATCCAGGTTATTTTGATGCACGAGTGATAAAAGTGTATGTTCCACTGAAGTGTGGTGTTGCCTTTCAGAGTCATATTGGAGTTGACTTTCAGAGTCATATTGTGGGTGAAGGATAAAATCATACTGGGGAGCAGATGTTTGAGGCTCCAGGTGTGTATTTCAAGTTGAGGGATAAGGTTATCCTACCTAGTGTTAATCATTGTGAAGGGTTTAAGATTGTCCTTGGGTGTTTCCCAGGTAATCTGCTGTGCATCTTCAAGATGTTAAGACCCTTAAACCTCTTGGTTGATTGTTTGTCATCAGACGTAAATCACTTGGGAAGTGATGGTGAGGGTTGTCAAGTTTTCGGCATGTTTTATTTAGTCTTTTGGAAGACTAGAAGGTTGATGAAAGTGTGTGTTGGGTTCAAGTTCATCATCAGAGGGTGTGAACTTGTCTTCGGAGTTATGATTGAGATATGGTGCCTAGGCATATGCCTGTTTTCTTTCACTGATAGTTATGAGGAAATTGATTTCTGTGTTCCTTATGGATCATCTGAGTCAGTTCGATCAGGTAGTCTTTGCACTTATCTTAGGTTGTATTTCTTGGTTTGAAGGTCAAAGGGTTGCTAAGTTGTTGTGTTGTGTTTCGGAAGGTTCTATGACTGGGAAAGCTTTATACATAATTGTGAGGTTTAATGCTAATTTCTCTAATTTTAGTATCCGTTGGCGAGAGTATGTGTTCCACAGAGGATCAAGAGTGATGAAGAGCAGAAGTCTTTGTCAGAGCATACCCAGGAGAAGTCCCAAATCTACTGTACATCCAGTCAGCTTCAATTAAGCAGTTCAGCTCCAGAAAAGGGGAGTAATGGAAAATGGAGTCTGTCTTGGAAAAATTTACCATGTGGAAAAGGAATCACCTGGAAATATGGGACTGATCTTAGAGAAATAGTAGAAACAGATATAAAGATAAATTGCCGTGATAATTGTGTGCAAGCAGCTACGTTTATTGACAATTCTATTCATGCTACTAATGATAATGTTGTTGATAGGTGTGTGAAACATGATCTGAAACAAAGTGAAATACATGAGATAGTTCCCTGGAGAGATAAATTTGCATACTCCAGTGAAACATATGTAGAACATAGTCATAAGGCTGAAATTTCTGAGTTTCCTTTAAGACTATATTTAAAGTGTTTTCATTTTTGTCCAGAAATGTGTTCTCACCAACATGTAAAAGTAACATGTTGGTGTAATTAATACCATAAATCTCAAGTGTCATACATTTTACTTCGGAACAAATGCCATTGATCTTCAATCCATTGCATTTTTTTTTTCTTGGTGGTGGAAGTGTTACGTACTCTTAGCTGAATACGTATATAAAATTAAATAAACTTATTCTATTCCATTTCATCATATATGTACATATATTAAATTTTTGTAAATTATTGTGTGGTGTGGCAATGTCAGTGGGGACAGGAGCGCGGTGGCTCTTCACACGCCTAATACCTGTTAGATTCGGGAAATTATAATTGCTGGACCTGTTCAGTTATGGGAGTTCCAGATGTCATTTTTACTAAATTTATATAATTGTTTATTTACTGTAATTAAGCAGGTGGCATTGTACTTATATATTTTGCAAGTAACTATTATATTTAATTTGCATTCTTCTGTGTTTTGAGAACAAGTGGTTGTTCAATTAGTTTTAAATATTAAAGTCTGTATTTTACATCCCTCATCCTGGATGAGGCAGAGGAGGAGAGGATTATGGGTAGCGACAGCGCGAATAGTAAGTTGCTGATACGGGCCAGGAGAGATCACATCTTTGTAGAGTTAAGTCTGTAACATTCATGTTGTGCCATATTTTATTATATTATATTATGTGAGAGACAATACTTTTTGTTTGGTTGTATAAGTTAACTTGACCATCTGTGTTTTTATATTATACTGTATTGAATATATATATTATAAATTATATGTATAATTCTTCAGTCCTAAGGGAGAAATACTTTTCATTCTTAGCCTGTTATCATTCATGGGGTTGCACTGGTGACCCACTTTAGAGAGCAGCAGTTGTATCCCTATACATAATTAAAGCTTGGCTGCTGTAGGGTCACGAGCCGTAACGAACGATAGGTAACATTCCACAACCTAATACAGTAAGTTCTATGATATTAAACTACGTATTAGTAGTGTTAGTTAATTATTACGCTTAGTACAGGAGATACATCCCATTGTACTAAGGATTAGTAAATGAGTATGAAGCCTAATACAGGAAATACCTACTATTGTATTAGGGATGAGAATAACTGTTAGAAATTTCCAACAATATGCCACCAGACTCGTCCCGTAACTGAGAGGAATGAGCTACGAGGAAGGCTAAAGGAGCTGCACCTCACCACCCTGGAAAACAGAAGAGTAAGGGTAGACATGCTAACCACCTACAAAATTATGACGGGAATTGACAGGGTTACCTTGAGGTGCTTCCGGGGCTTAGTGTCCCCGCAGCCCTATCGTCGATCAGGCCTCCTGGATGCTGGACTGATCAACCAGGGTGGACAGAGACAAAATCTTCAGCACAGGTGGAACACGAACAAGGGGACACAGGTGGAAACTTGGTACCTAGATGAGCCACAGAGACGTTAGAAAGAATTTTTCAGTGTCAGAGTAGTTAGTAAATGGAATGCATTAGGAAGTGATGTGGTTGAAACTGACACCATACACAGCTTCAAATATACGTATGATAGAGCCCCAGTTGGCTCAGGAATCTGTACACCAGTTGATTGACGGGACCAAAGAGACAAAGCTCAACCCCCGCAAGCACAACTAATGTGTATTATGTTTATGCTTGCATACTAATGTTTATGCTTGCGGGGGTTGAGCTTTTAGTTACACACAGACACACCAGCGACTGTCTTTAGGCACCCGTGTCTGTGTGGACAGCACGCTGAAATAATAGGCATAGTTTCTTTCACCCCTGATACTCCTCTTGCTTAGCAGTAAATATGTACCTGGGAGTTAGACAGCTATTACGGGCTGCTTCCTGGGGGTGTTTAAAAAAAAATAGTAGTGACAGTTGAGAGGCAGGCCGAATGAGCAGAGCTCAACCCCCGCAAGCACAACTAGGTGAATACACACGCACACGGCGACGCGTGTAAAGACGCACTGGGTTCAGTCGTTGGACCTATTCTGTTTCTGATATATGTTAATGATCTCCCAGAGGGTATAGAAACGTTCCACTCATTGCTTGCTGATAATGCAAAGATTATGAGGAGGATTAAGACAGAGGAAGATAATACGAGGCTACAATATGACCAAGACAAATTAATGAATGGTCCAACAAATGGTTACTAAAGTTTAACCCAAGTAATTTAAGGTACAGAACCTAGGCGGTGGAAACAAAAAGCCAGATACAGGATCCTGAGTTTTTATAACAGTGAGCACGAGGGCATGATAGAAGAAGTCTATCATGCCCCTCATGCTTCTCAGCATCACATGAATCAATAGCCTGGCCAAAACCAATACTCGTCTAGGGTGAAGTAAAAGGCTAGCAAAATTACTACAGTTTACTGGGCCATATAAAACAGGTCACTGTAAAACAATAAGAAACTAAAGTTCTCTACAACTCATACTCTATCACATTAATCTAGCTTTTCTTAAAGCTCCTCGAAATTATTAAATGGCCTTATCTGCAAACCCTCGCAACTAGCTGTCGTCAGGTTCTATCCTGGCGGAGTGGAACACTAGCCCCTTGTGTGATATAAATCACAAGTACAGGATGGTGGTGACATACTTATTAATTAGTGGGTGATAAATCAATATCATATCAAACAACAATAGCATTTACTTAAGATCCTCAGGTACCCACCACAATAATCTATATCAATAAAAATGGAAATGTTCGTTTGTGCAAAACCACTAATCTCCGAAAATTCTTCACCTATTGCTTTGAAATTTTCACACAACATTCCATTCGCATCCGAGCAGGTTTTTATATATATCCCATATAGATGTCACGTCTGTGACGGAAAAAAAAAAAGAAAAAACAAGCTTTTTCATATTAGGGAAATTATCGAAACCTCTTTACCGATTACTTTGAAATTTTGACACAACGTTGCATTCGAAGAGGCGCGTCTTTTCATATATCTACTATATACATGCCTCACCTGTGACTGGGAAAAACATGCGTTTTTGAAAAACAGCGCCATCTGTTAGATGTAAAAGTAACACACGCTGTAATCTCCAAAAGTTCTTCACCGATTACTTTGAAATTTTACACAACGTTGCATTTGAATAGGCACATTTTTTTTATATACCTACTATATAGATACTACCCCTGTGACAGGTAAAAACATGTGTTTTTGAAAAGTAGCGCCATCTGTTGCACATAATAGCAACATGCACACTGTACTAAATATGTCACGAATTCAATTTCTATGTTTCCGAATGCATTGATAAATTTTATTTTCATAGATTTCGATTTATTTTATTTTTTACTAGCTGTACCCGGCCACGCATTGATGTGGCTCAACAACGCATGTGCGTTGCTGAGCCACAGCAATATTCCCCGTTCCACAGTCCTCCACATATTCCTTCTCCCCATTCCACTCGTCCTCCCAACCATTTCTCACTCCCCCGTCCCCTCATCCTCCCAAAAATCCTTTACTCCACCGTCCCCTCGTGTTCCTAACCATTCCTCACTCCTCCGTCCCCTTGTTCTCTCCACCGTGTCCCCCTCCTATGTTCCCTCATCCTCCGCACCATCTCCACTCTCCTGTCCCTTTGTCCTTCCCACCATTCTCTATTCCCCTGTTCCCTCGTCCCCACCATCCCAAACTCCCCCGTCTCCTCGTCCTTCCCACCATCCCCAACTCCCTTGTCTAAACGTCCTCCCTACCTTTACCTTCTTCCCTGTCCCGTCGTCCTTAGTACCATCCCCTACTCCCGTCTCCTTCTCCTCCCCACTATTCTCCACTCCCTCATCCGATGCATTCCCAAATGATCTCATGTTCCCATCAGAGAATTGGGAACATCAAATGAGCTGATGTTCCCATCAGAAAATTGGGAACATCATAATATCTGATGTTCCCATCACGGAAATATAAGAAAAACAATGAAGAAATAAAAAACTTAACTATTCTCATGAAATGAACGGTATGGTAAATAACAAAGCTCAATTCCTACACTATGTCACACAAAATAATTAAATCCAAATGAAAATTTTTCGAAATCTATGAAAATTCAATTTATCAACGAAATTGGAAACATTGAAATAGAATCGTAACATATTAAGTATAGAGTGAATTGCTCTTACGTGCAATAGATTGCGCTGTTTCTTAAAAAAAAAAAAATGTTTTTACCTGTCACAAGTGTAGCATCTCCTGTTCCCTTGTCCTTCCCACCATTCTCCATTCCCATCTATATGGGAATGTATAACTATATTCCCATCTATATTCCCATCTATATATGGGAATTCCCATCCCATCTCCATTTATACTTATACTTACGAAATGAACGGTGTGGTAAACAACATTGCTCAATTCCTACACAATATCACACAAAATAATTAAATCAAAATTAAAATAAATTGAAATCTATGAAAATTCAATTTATTAATGCAATTGGAAACATTGAAATGGAATTCATAACATTTAGTATAGCGTGTGTATTGCTATTATGTTCAACAGATGCCGTTGTTTTTTTTTTAAATTATGTTTTTACCTGTCACAGGTGTGACATCTGTGTAGTAGGCATATAAAAACACACGCACATTCGAATGGAATGTTGTGTCAGAATTTCAAGGCAATCAGTGAAGAAGTTTGGGAGATTACAGCATGTGTTGCTCTTACGTCCAACAGATGGCACTGTTTAAAAAAAAAAAAACTTTTTTCCTGTCACAGGTGATGCATGTATACAACAAGTATGTACAAACATGCGCCTATTCAAATGCAACGTGGTGTCAAAATTCAAGGGCAAAGAGGGAGAACAGCCTATTGACATAGCTCGAGTACATAGGGGGAGTTGTGTAAAACCCTGGTTTGTGCCTCGGAGAAGCTGCAGGATCCAGTAAGTTTAGTAGAACTTCGGTTTCAACTCCTTTGACCATGTCGTAGCTCAGTCGATTAAGGCAGCGTCTGGTATGCTCTCGGACGCAGGTTCGAATCCTCGTCATGACACTTGTGGATTTGTTCATATGATGCATCACGCAATTGTGATTTCTGTGTGTAACGTGGTGATGGCCGGTACTTGGGCCATGTGATTTTCGTTACAATTGGCGACGGTCGGTACTTGGGCCGTGTCTTTTACGTTAGCCCCGGCTAGCTATTGCTCGTCTCCAGGTTCTTGGCATTTCATTCAAGGGGGATTAAAAGGCCGGTCTATGAGTCATGTGTTTTGCGTTACCCCCAGTGATCCTGAAACCGAAAGTACAATAACGTCATCTCTGGTCTATTTAAATCTCCTTTTTACTTTCAAACTATGTTAACCAGAACACCAACTGTCGCAATTAGATGAACTTCAGTATTAATTTGGGAACTATTCCCAAATTAATATCCCCTTTTTTCTCCATTTATATGCATCAATAATGTAACTTCAGTAATATTCAGAGGGTCCTATTTATTACCCCTACTTAATTAGAGGTTTTATATTTAATGTCCGGCCAAGGATGGTTTATTGAGCATAGGCATGAATGAAATCCATTTCATATGAAACAAGGGTGTCCCTTATTTGTATGTCATGCAAGGTGATGGAAAAGGTTTCAGTAGGATTGTACAGCTTCTATAGATAAGGGGACTGTGTCGAAAACTTTCTGGCAGTCAGAAAACATGCAGGCATTCCATCATTTTTTTTATCTTGTCTAATCTATGTTGGCAGGTCTTGGAATTATGTAAACTTTATAGCAACACCAGCATGGGTTTAGGAACGGCAGCTCACGTCTCTTCTTAACTGGTATAATTCGTCAACCAGGCAACACGGATCAGACAAGATGATAATGGTGGGTAGACTGCGTATTGTGTGACTGAGAGAAAGTTTTGGACACAGTATCTTACAATGAGCCTAGTACACATATTGAAGAACTAAGAAGTGACAAAGAAGGTGCTCCATTAGACAAGCCCCTAGTCAGAGTTACCAAAGCCTAGCATGGGGTCGGGTAGCCAAGGGGAATACTATCCTAGCGTAAAAACTTCAGAGTTGTGGGAGAAGATCCTGTAGGAGATCCACAATGGTCAACACCAGCGCCAAGTTCGTCGTTCCTGATCCATGTGAATTATCTTGCAGACGGGATCTTTCTCTCTATATTTGCCGAGACTGCAAAAAAGTATGAGGAGGGGAAGTGGATAAGACTACAAGACACTACAAGCGAGCATAGACACGTTGAGAATATGGTTCAAGTGGTAACTAGAAGTTAACTCTCGCAAATACACATTAGCCACTGCGCTTGAAACATGGGGAACCCTATTGCATTCTGGCAGAAAGAAGCCCTCGGAATAGATGTCACACCAAACCTGTTTCGAGAGGCACATATTAAATTAATAACATCATCTGTATGTGTATATTAGGTCAATATAAGAAAAGCCTTCTGAATAGGTTTGTGTCCAGGACTTTGTATTACACGTGTGTCATACCAAATTCTGGAATATGTGGCGCTGGCCTTAAGTTTTTATCTCGTTAAACACACAAAAAAGCTGAAGAAAGTCCAAAACAATGTCATCAGACTAGTTACCAGACTATCAGTTACAGTTACAAATAAACACTGGAATGCGCGCGCGCGCACACACAGACACACACACACACACACACACACACACACACACACACACACACACACACACACACACACACACACATTGGGGGGCCTCGGAGCCTGGTGGACAGCGCGCAGGACTCGTAATTCTGTGGCGCGGGTTCGATTCCCGCACGAGGCAGAAACAAATGGGCAAAGTTTCTTTCACCCTAAGTGCCCCTGTTACCTAGCAGTAAATAGGTACCTGGGAGTTAGTCAGCTGTCACGGGCTGCTTCCTGGGGTGTGTGTGTGTGGTGTGAGGAAAAAAAAAAAAAAAAAAAAGTAGTTAGTAAGTTAGTAGTTAGTAAACAGTTGATTGACAGTTGAGAGGCGGGCCGAAAGAGCAAAGCTCAACCCCCGCAAAAACACAACTAGTAAAAACACACACACACACACACACTTTGGAATTACAAATAAAGCAAATGAGCTTGCAGAACGGGTACTAGAGGAAAACCCAGACATAATAGCCCTCACAGAAACAAAGCTCACGAAAACGATAACAAATGCAGTGTTCCCACAGGACTATTATGTTATGAGGAAAGAGAGGGAAGGAAGAGGTGGGGGTGGTGTAGCTCTGCTGGTAAGAAAAGGCTGGGATTTTGAGGAGATGGATATTCAGGGTTGTGAAGGTTTCAGTGACTACATAGCAGGTACCGTAACAAATGGAGGGAAAAAAATTATAGTAGTAGTCATATGTAATCCACCACCAAATGACAGAAGACCTAGACAGGAATATGATAGGAACAACATGGCCACTATTAACATAATAGAAAGAGCAGCTTCTGTTGCTAGCAGGAATGGATCTGGACTACTAATTATGGGAGACTTCAACCATGGGAAGATAGATTGGAAGAACGGAGACCCGCATGGAGGACCAGAAACATGGAGAGCAAAGCTGCTGGACGTGGCAACAAGAAACTTTCTAAGCCAGCACAGCAAAGAACCAAGAATGAGAGGAGAAGATGAACCAGCAATGCTTGATTTGATATTTACCCTAAATGAGTGGGATATAAGAGAAGTTAAGATGGAAGCGCCCTTGGGAATGAGTGACCACAGTGTATTGAACTTTGAGTATCTGGTAGAGCTAGGACTTATCTCCCCCAAAAAAGAACTAGGAATCAAAAGGCTGGCATACCGAAAGGGGAATTATGCCCAGCAAACAATTTTAGGTTGCCACAACATATCTGGAAAGTATTTGAAAGTATTGGAAACGTTTGTTTTATCGTATCAGATACGATATTGTGTGTGGACTTAAATAGGTTTCCAAAACTTATAACCAAGACATATGTATCTAACACTAATTTGAGATGTTGTGGCAACTTTACACTCCTAACATGAGTCATTCATAATCCATTCATACACCAATATGAATCTCTTATGAAAGGTTTGAGCCAATAATCTGAACCATTTTCACATCTTTGTGTTTAAAGTTAAGTTTCTTGAAATTAAATTATATTTTATATTATATTATTTTTATTATATTTTATATTATATTATTATTTTCAATTTAAATATTAAAACCAATTTAAGGGTAAAAAAAATCTAATAATTTATATTTCTTTTATTATTTACTAACAATTATAATTATTTATTAACGGAGAGAGGGGAGGCTGGACGGCGGAGAGTGGCGGCGGTGGCGGATAGTGGCGGCGGGCGGACAGTGGCGGCGGGCGGACAGTGGCGGCGGCGGGCGGACAGTGGCGGCGGGCGGACAGTGGCGGCGGTGGCGGATAGTAGCGGCGGGCGGACAGTGGCGGCGGTGGCGGATGGTGGCGGCGGGCGGGCGGACAGTGGCGGCGGGCGGGCGGACAGTGGCGGCGGGCGGACAGTGGCGGCTGTGGCGGATAGTGGCGGCGGGCGGACCGTGGCGGCTTTGGCGGCGGTGGTGGACAGTGGCGGCGGGCGGACAGTGGCGGCGGCGGGCGGACAGTGGCGGCGGTGGGCGGACAGTGGCGGCGGCGGGCGGACAGTGGTGGCGGCGGGCGGACAGTGGCGGCGGTGGGCGGACAGTGGTGGCGGCGGGCGGACAGTGGAGGCGGCGGGCGGACAGTGGTGGCGGCGGGCGGACAGTGGTGGCGGCGGGCGGACAGTGGTGGCGGCGGGCGGACAGTGGTGGCGGCGGGCGGACAGTGGTGGCGGTGGCAGACAGTGGTGGCGGTGGCAGACAGTGGTGGCGGTGGCGGACAGTGGTGGCGGTGGCGGATAGTGGCAGCGGGCGGACAGTGGCGGCGGTGGCGGATAGTGGCGGCGGGCGGACAGTGGCGTCGGGCGGACAGTGGCGGCGGGCGGACAGTGGCGGCGGTGGCGGATAGTGGCGGCGGGCGGACAGGGTTGGCGGCGGGCGGACAGTGGCGGCGGTGGCGGATAGTGGTGGCGGGCGGACAGTGGCGGCGGGCGGACATTGGCGGCGGGCGGACAGTGGCGGCTGTGGCGGATAGTGGCGGCGGCGGGCGGACAGTGGAGGCGGCGGGCGGACAGTGGAGGCGGCGGGCGGACAGTGGAGGCGGTGGGCGGACAGTGGTGGCGGCGGGCGGACAGTGGTGGCGGCGGGCGGACAGTGGTGGCGGCGGGCGGACAGTGGTGGCGGCGGGCGGACAGTGGTGGCGGCGGGCGGACAGTGGTGGCGGTGGCGGACAGTGGCGGCGGTGGCAGACAGTGACGGCGGTGGCGGACAGTGGCGGCGGTGGCGGACAGTGGCGGCGGTGGCGGACAGTGGCGGCGGTGGCGGACACTGGCGGCTGTGTGTGGCGGGCGGTGGCGGGTGGCGGCGTCTGTGATGAGTGGTGGCGGCTGGCGGTGGTGGGTGGTGGCGGCGGCGGTGGTGGGTGGTGGTGGCGGCGGCGGCTGGTGGTGGAGGGTGGTGGCGGCGGTGGTGGTGGGTGGTGGTGGCGGCGGCGGCTGGTGGTGGTGGGTGGTGGTGGCGGCGGTGGTGGTGGGTGGTGGTGGCGGCGGCGGCTGGTGGTGGTGGGTGGTGGCGGCGGCTGGTGGTGGTGACGGCGGGTGGTGGGTGGCGGCGGCGGCTGGTGGTGGTGGGTGGTGGCGGCGGGTGGTGGGTGGTGGCGGCTGTGGTGGGTGGTGGCGGGCGGTGGCGGGCGGTGGCGGGCGGCGGCGACTGTGGTGGGTGGTGACGATCGGCGGTGGGGGGGGCTGGTGGCGGCTGGCGGTGGCGGCTTGCGGTGGCGACTGTGGCAACGGGCGGTGACGGCTGATAGCGGGCGGTGGTGGCGGCTGGTGGCAGGTGGTGGTGGCGGTGGTGGCGGCTGGTGGTGGCGGCTGGTGGTGGTGGCAGCTGGTGGCGGTGATGGCGGCTGGTGGTGGTGGCAGCTGGTGGCGGTGATGGCGGCTGGTGGTGGTGGTGGTGGCGGCTGGTGGTGGTGGCAGCTGGTGGTGGTGGTGGTGGTGATGGCGGCTGGTGGCGGGCGGTGGCGGCTTGTGGCGGCTGGTGGTGGCGGCGGTGGTGGGTGGTGGTGGCGGCTGTGGTGGGTGGTGGCGGTAGTGTCGGCGGCGGCTGTGGTGGGTGGTGGCGGCGGCGGCGGTGATGGGTGGTGGCGGCGGCGGTGGTGGTGGGTGGTGGTGGCGGCGGCGGTGATGGGTGGTGGCGGCGGTGGTGGTGGCGGCGGCGGCGGCGGCTGGTGGTGGTGGGTGGTGGTGGTGGGTGGTGGTGGCGGGTGGCGGTGGTGGGTGGCGGTGGTGGGTGGCGGTGGCTGGTGGTGGGAGGTGGCGGCGGGTGGTTAGTGGCGGTGGTGGGTGGCGGTGTTTGGTGGCGGGTGGCGGCTGGTGGCGGCTGGTGGTGGGTGGCGGCTGGTGGTGGGTGGTGGCAGGTGGCGGCTGGTGGTGGGTGGTGGCGGGTGGCGGCTGGTGGTGGGTGGCGGCTGGTGGTGGGTGGCGGGTGGCGGCGGGTGGCGGCTGGTGGTGGGTGGCGGGTGGCGGCGGGTGGCGGCTGGTGGTGGGTGGTGGCAGGTGGCGGCTGGTGGTGGCTGGTGGCGGGTGGCGGCTGGTGGTGGGTGGTAGCGGCGGGTGGTGAGTGGCGGTGGTGGGTGGCGGTGGCTGGTGGCTGGTGGCTGGTGGCGGGTGGTGGCGGGTGGCGGCTGGTGGTGGGTGGTGGCGGGTGGCGGCTGGTGGTGGGTGGTGGCGGGTGGCGGCTGGTGGTGGGTGGTGGCGGGTGGCGGCTGGTGGTGGGTGGCGGGTGGCGGCGGGTGGTGGGTGGTGGCGGCGGGTGGTGAGTGGCGGTGGAGGGTGGCGGCGGCTGGTGGTGGGTGGTAGCGGGTGGCGGCTGGTGGTGGGTGGTGGCGGGTGGCGGCTGGTGGTGGCGGGTGGCGGCTGGTGGTGGGTGGCGGCTGGTGGTGGGTGGCGGGTGGCGGCGGGTGGCGGCTGGTGGTGGGTGGCGGTGGGTGGCGGCGGGTGGCGGCGGGTGGCTGGTGGTGGGTGGTGGCGGGTGGCGGCTGGTGGTGGGTGGCGGCTGGTGGTGGGTGGTGGCGGGTGGCGGCTGGTGGTGGGTGGCGGCTGGTGGTGGGTGGTGGCGGGTGGCGGCTGGTGGTGGGTGGCGGGTGGCGGCGGGTGGTGGGTGGTGGCGGCGGGTGGTGAGTGGCGGTGGAGGGTGGCGGCGGCTGGTGGTGGGTGGTGGTGGGTGGTGGCGGGTGGCGGCTGGTGGCGGCTGGTGGTGGGTGGCGGCTGGTGGTGGGTGGCTGGTGGCGGCGGGTGGTGGGTGGCGGCTGGTGGCGGCTGGTGGTGGGTGGCGGCTGGTGGTGGGTGGTGGCGGGTGGCGGCTGGTGGTGGGCGGCGGGTGGCGGCTGGTGGCGGCCAGCTGGGACACACCCTTCACCACTGAAGGTCTGAGAACAACTAACCATATGTCTCTCTCACCACCACCAGCCTAGTGTTGCCAGCTCGCGCTCTCAAAATGTTTCCTTCAAAGATTGTATATTATCTTTGAACAACAAGTTTGATTATCAAGGAAATAATGCATATATTATTGTCACATTAATACTGTGCAATATCTTATTACATGCTAAATAATTATAATTTGAAACAGGACAAAAAATCCAACATATATATAAAAACCAACATTAGAGATCACGAGGCCTAGGCCTCGCCTGTGACCACACATCCTGCCTCCCTGGCCTGCTACACTCACACACCTCACACTCTTAACTCTCTCATAATCACTCTCACTCTCTTACTCTGTCACTCTTACTCTGTCACTCTTACTCTCTGTCACTCTTACTCTCTGTCACTCTTACTCTCTGTCACTCTTACTCTCTGTCACTCTTACTCTCTGTCACTCTTACTCTGTCACTCTTACACTGTCACTCTTACTCTCTGTCACTCTTACTCTCTGTCACTCTTACTCTCTGTCACTCTTACTCTCTGTCACTCTTACTCTCTGTCACTCTTACTCTCTGTCACTCTTACTCTGTCACTCTTACTCTGTCACTCTTACTCTCTGTCACTCTTACTCTCTGTCACTCTTACTCTCTGTCACTCTTACTCTGTCATTCTTACTCACTCTCAGTCACCCTTACCCATTCATACTCACTCTCTCACTCTTACTCTCATACGCTTACTCTCAATTACTCTTACTCTCAATCACTCTTACTCCCAATCACTCCTACTCCCAATCACTCCTACTCCCAATCACTCCTACTCTCATTCTTACTCTTACTCCCAATCACTCTTACTCTCAATCACTCTTATTCTCATTCTTACTCTTACTCTCACTCTTACTCTTACTCCCATTCACTCTTACTCCCAATCACTCTTACTCTCAATCACTCTTACTCTCAATCACTCTTACTCTCAATCACTCTTACTCTCATTCTTACTCTTACTCACTCTTACTCTCAATCACTCTTATTCTCATTCTTACTCCTACTCCAAATCACTCTTACTCCCAATCACTCTTACTCTCAATCACTCTTACTCCCAATCACTCTTACTCTCAATCACTCTTACTCTCAATCACTCTTACTCTCAATCACTCTTACTCTCATTCTTACTCTTACTCACTCTTACTCTCAATCACTCTTATTCTCATTCTTACTCCTACTCCCAATCACTCTTACTCCCAATCACTCTTACTCTCAATCACTCTTACTCCCAATCACTCTTACTCTCAATCACTCTTACTCTCAATCACTTTTACTCTCAATCACTCTTACTCTCAATCACTCTTACTCTCACTAACTCTCAATCACTCTTACTCTCACTCTAACTCTCAATCACTCTTACGCACTATTACTCACTCTTTCTCTCAGTCATCCTAACTCACTCTCATACTCACTCTTACTCTGTCACTCTTACTCTCTGTCACTCTTACTCTCTGTCACTCTTACTCTCTGTCACTCTTACTCTCTGTCACTCTTACTCTCTGTCACTCTTACTCTGTCACTCTTACTCTCTGTCACTCTTACTCTCTGTCACTCTTACTCTCTATCACTCTTACTGTCATTCTTACTCTGTCACTCTTACTCACTCTCAGTCACCCTTACCCATTCATACTCACTCTCACTCTTACTCTCATACTCTTACTCTCAATTACTCTTACTCTCAATCACTCTTACTCCCAATCACTCCTACTCCCATTCACTCCTACTCTCAATCACTCCTACTCTCATTCTTACTCTTACTCTTACTACCAATCACTCTTACTTTCAATCACTCTTATTCTCATTCTTACTCTTACTCTCACTCTTACTCCCAATCACTCTTACTCCCAATCACTCTTACTCTCAATCACTCTTACTCTCAATCACTCTTACTCTCATTCTTACTCTTACTCACTCTTACTCTCAATCACTCTTATTCTCATTCTTACTCCTACTCTCACTCTAACTCCTACTCCCAATCACTCTTACTCCCAATCACTCTTACTCTCAATCACTCTTACTCCCAATCACTCTTACTCTCAATCACTCTTACTCTCAATCACTCTTACTCTCAATCACTCTTACTCTCAATCACTCTTACTCTCACTAACTCTCAATCACTCTTACTCTCACTCTAACTCTCAATCACTCTTACTCTCATACTCACCCTTACTCTCAATCACTTTACTCTCACTCTTACTCATTCTGTCACCCTTACTCTCACTCTTACTCACTCTGTCACTCTTACTCACTCTCAGTCACTCTTACTTATACTCACTCTTACTCACACTTACACACTCTCTGGCACTCTCACTCACCTTCAGTCACTCTTACTCACTCTTACCCACTCTCGCTCACTCTTACTCACTCTAGTTAATAAGAACACACCAATATAAGACAACAAAACGTTTTCAGATTCTTTCTCACCACTTTCCAGCAACTTTTATAATTTATATAAATTATCTTAGGGAATAATACATAAATTATATATTTAAACATGATATTAGTGTTTAGTGGAATGCATAAGGAGTCAAATTGTGTTAAAAAGAGCGATTTTTAGAAAATTTGGAAAACTACTTTTTTTTGTTCATATTATAACTAAATGGATTTTAAAGGTTTCACTCAGCCAATATATATCATTCACAATTTATTAATGAATTTTACAAAAAAACACCATAAATTTTATATTTAAACATGTAAAAACTATTTGTTTTACATTTGGAAGAAAATAATTGTAGAAAAACAATTTATAATTAAACCTTTGTGTTTGGATTTTTTGAGTAAAAGTTTCTCAAAGGCTCTCCTGCACCATTCTCAATGCAAATCATTCCCACACCTATGGGAAGAGATAGGCGAACGTTGTGTAGATGATTTGTGTTTGCTGGGTGAACAGATGAGAAGTTTCCTAAGTGAAATACCTTGGGACACAGACCTCAGAGATAAGTCTGTACAGGGTATGATGGACTATGTTACCCAAAAGTGTCAGGAGGCAGTAAACAGGTTCATCCCGGCCCAAAGGGAAAAATCCGAGAAGCAACAGAAGAATCCATGGTATAACAGGGCATGTATGGAAGCGAAGAAACTGAACAAAAGGGCGTGGAGGAACTTCTGGAATAACAGAACACCAGAAAGCAGAGAGAGATACCAGAGTGTAACACGGGGAGGGTTTCCCGAATTATCTTTCCTTCTTGTTTCCCCTCTACCCGTATTCATTACTTTTTATTCTCTACAAGGGACTCCAAAACTTTTACTAAAGCCAACTCCACGCCACAGTGGTCCTAAGACGATTGACCGACTTAGGATTCTACAACCCGTATGACGTGATCTAGGCTTTGAGCAAAACCCTAGAGTCGCCTCCGCCGCCACCACCAGACCAGTAACACAGAGCAATGATCGAAGGTCTGGATCGATCATGCTAATAAATCAACCTTGGGGCTTGATTCCCACTAGTAACCGATGACCTTGGAACCTTAGAGTGTGGAATTAATTACACAGGAATGATGAATTCCGACTCGATGTTAGAGTCGGCGCCCAATCCAACTCTGCCTCGTGTGGACCACGTGACCAGGACAAGTTCACATAAACACATGGAAATAATGAAAATGCATATTATTAACTAATTAATTTATTAAAAGAAAACTAAAACAAAATCTAAATATGTTCACTCCCTGTCACTTTAACACTCCCTACTTGACCTGAACGGCAATGAGTTGACTATCCCTATAAAGAAACTCATAAAGCAACTCTACCTTGGGCGACCAGCTAGATGTTGGGGGGCTGGTCTTGGGAGAGGCAAGATGGTTGACCTCTCCCAGTTGATCTGGCGTCCACACTGATCTCTCCTCGTCTGGTCTTCCCCAGACTAGAGCATTGTATCCTTCCGCATCGCTTACCCAGTTACTTAGCAAGGTTTAAGTTATAACAATTAACCTCTGTTGTACTTAATTGATCCAGACTGGTTGAATTATTTTACTGAAGTTAAATTACACAAGCATCTAACGGCAGAGCTGTTCCCGATCACCAAAATGGTTATTTGAACTTTGAGAAATAGTGGACATGTCAACTCTGATGACCTATGACCGCCGGTCACTCGCGCCTTACAACTTAGATCCGATTCGTGACGTCACTGATGGTGACTTAACTCAATAATTAGAATACTCTTGATATTGTACCCAGTAATATTATACAATACAATTTTAATACAAAATGAATAAAGGCTAATTTCTCTAAATTACTGAATACTATAGAATGGTGCATTATACGAAGCTATGAACAAGGCGTCGATTATTTTCACCGCGAATTCCCTAGGGGTCAGGTCCCGGGTCACCACGCGGGCCCAGCTTCCCATTCTCTTTTGTCGATAAACCACTCTGGATAATTCTTACAACCAGCCAAGTTTGTTACAACCCCCCCCCCCCCGCACAAGCACTTAGTAAACCTTGTTAATTTGTTAAAAATCACGAGGTTTAGTATCCAAACCCACAATTCAACTCATGCCACAAACAAAAGCTAACCTAACTAAGAAAATTTGACAAATATTTGAGTGTCCAACATCAACATGTTTAAATTCATAAACTTCTCAGCTGTCAACTGACAGCAATCCTCCAACATCAGGAAACATACATCCTATCCTTACTGACATAGCTAAATAACATGCCCCTACTCTACCATCAAAGACTAGCTATTAAACTCTCTTGGCTCTTCACTAGCCAAGTTCATGTGTCCTCTAGAGCCGGCCACACCGTGCTCAAACATAAACATTAAAGTTATATCTTCAGATTGAACTTTCAGTCATCCGGGAGCGTACTACGGAACTATCAGGTACACATCCGTGTACAAACCACTCCCCATCAATGTCAACCTTGACATGCTAAGGAACACACCTAACGTTTATTACATGTATCTAAAAATATAAAAAAAAATTCCTATACTATATCACAGGTTTCAGCTGACTGTACAGCCAAGTGTTCTCACTCACTAGAAGTGTCAATGTTTATATTGGTCCACCTCTCCTGTGTTCAAACATTCTAAAAAAAATAGTACAACAACATAATTTTCCATAACCGTTTGTTCTGGACTGAGACAATTACACAGGGGCTTCGATTTTGATTACTGACCAATTTATAGAGTAAAATTTTCATATATTATACCAGAAGTATTTTAAATATGTTTTTCAACATTTATAAAGTATTGATTCTAAATTTTTTTTTCAACATTTAAACAAAAGTGTCCAGATATTCTTTACACAGATGTTCAGAGCCACTTTGTTGTTTGTATCAATTGTTCATATTGAGTAATCGAGAAAAAAAAAATCGATGCTGCTGAATGTAGTCGCTGACGATGACGATCTTGCTTCTTCCCATGTGTAGACATCAATACCTGGTCCTCTTGTACTCCCATCCGGTACTCTTGAATGACGACAGAGTGTAGTAGAGCGGAGTGCCAAGTGACAGCTGTAGAATACTGTTACTTCGGCCATTAATCTTGCTCTCGACAGTCCACACGCCTTCGTATCAATCACAGTTCACACGGCAGTCTTGATGTTAAACTTGACGTCGCAGATGACCACAGCAGAGCAGGACTGGATGTACCAACAGTGTCTCTTAGCAGGAGTGGTGTCAGAAGGTCGTAGAGGCGGGTTGCTTGTTTGCATAACAGGTGAATCTCGTCTTCCATCATTGCTCACGTCATCTCAGGCGTTTCTTAATGTCACCAGGTTACTAGGCCGTAAACACCAACTGTGTATACCCTCGTACCGCCGACTTTAGGCCAAAGGAGACAATTTTGCGACCTTCTATTGGCGAGTCCCGGTACTCTGTAGGGAACCCGTGCCTTCCACCTGTGACCGCCTTACTTCCGCTTTCTTGTTACTTCAGATGACGTAATCATTAATTTTCCAGCGAAATTCTTGAGTACTGCTACGTGCTTTCCATTTCTTGACCTCTCCTCCAACACTGCTAGCATGGCTGCAGTCTTGATGACGCAGCAGGTGGGTAGTGGTGATCTCGAGACAGCTACCCCGGCGTTGTATGGCACCTCCGGTGACTGCTTTAATGTGGACAGCTCGCTGGCCCTGACAACCTTGTTAGTGACGTGAGGCGTCGGCCGGGTGACTCTTGGACAGTCACTCATCCCCAAAGTAACTGATGTATGGGTTACTGGGTTTGGTGGGGGGAGGGCTTTGTGTAACGTGCCTCCCCCCTCGGTCTTTACAGACAAGGGTTCACGTGTGGCTGGAACAACTGGATCGGTGTACCAATCAGACCTGGGAACAGACAGACACAACACAGCGGAAGCATAGATATACTCTGGGTTTGGTGGAGGTGGAACCCCAGAGCACGGTAAAAGCTGCTACCAGAGTTAAGTATACAGACAGTACACCTCATTGCCTTTACAGGAAAATCTAATGAATACTAAATTATACTAACCAAGGAAGTTACTTTACTGTATAGCGCGAGATCTCGTCACCATAGGGTGGCGAGACTGCACCTGACTACTGATGAGCGATGACAGAGGGTCATCCTCATCTTCTGACTCGTCGGTGAAGCCATGAGTCAGCACTGCTGAGTCAGGAACTAGACCCGCTGAAGGCAGTTCTAATTCCTCTCTAGCATGATATTGTTTCAATTTATTTACATGAATTGTCCTTTCCACCTGGTCCTCGAATACTCCCAATATAACAAGATTAACCGGCCCCGCCCTTTTAATTACTCTATATGGTCCTCGCCACCTCGGAGCTAGTTTCCTACTCTGATTGGCGGGCGCAGCCTCATTCACTCTCAATACGAGGCTTCCTTCCGTCAACTCAAGAGGGCGCACTTTCTTGTCATAAAAATGAGCACACCTAGTCCGTGCCTTCTTGGACGCTTCAGCTGCAATATTCCATGTATTTCTCATTTTTCCAAGGACCTCTGAAGGATAGTCCTCCCCGTATGCAACATTATGTCTGTTAAGCAGACCTGAGGGGAAATTGCATGAATTACCAGTAAACAAATGAAGTGGTTGGGTGTTAATTGATTGGTGGATGGCAGTATTCAAGGCGAACTGAACATAGGGTAGGTGTTCATCCCAGGTGTTTGCGTCATGTTCAGCAAGGATTGCAAGCATATCCTTGACTGAACGATTAGTCCGTTACGTCATTCCGTTTGCTTGTGGGTGGTAGGCTGTTGTAAAAGCCGAAGTTGTCTCTAAAATCGTACAAACTTCTCTAAATATATTCCCATTGAATTCTTGACCCCGGTCAGAGACTAAAACTTTAGGAGGTCCGAATACAGTAACGAACCTACGCAAGAACGCATCTGCAACCGTACGAGAATCCTTCTGAGGTAATGCAACTAGTGTAGTGTACCTAGACAGATGGTCAACTAGCACCAACACGTATCTGTTACCTGAATGACTGTGGTGTAAATCAATCAAATCGGCCCCCACACGATCTAACGGTTCACGAATTTCAGGACATTCCTGAAGCTTGTACCTTAAGGGTGCCTTTCCTCCTCTGGCAACGAGGGCACGACTTCACGAAATTGATTACCTCAGAAAGTAATCCTGGAAAATAAAATAGAGACTTTGCTTTCAGGTGGGTTTTAAAGACCCCCGGATGCCCTGCAATTTTAGAAGCATGCGCAAGCTTTAACGCTGATGACCGCAACGAGTCCGGAATAACTAGCTGAAATACTGCCCTATCATTCTGGCTATGAACATAATACAGGACGCCCTGTTTCATTTCAAAATCATGAATAGGTAAATTCTTTTTCGTTTTTGGGTATTTTCCTCCCTGTAAATACTCAATAATCTCTTTCCATCTAGGCTCGCTCATCTGGTATTCTCTCATTTTATCTGATGGAATGGTTTCAATATTTTCATTAATCTGAACTGCCGCTATATTTCTACTTAGCGTGTCTGGCACAACATGTGCTGGACCAGGCTTGTACAAGATCTGGAATGAGTGGGCCGAAAGTTCGTGAGACCAGCGTGACATTCGTGGGCATTTTGTTCGCTTCTTAAATATGTGTGTTAACACTCGATGGTCCGTGTAGATTACAAAATGCCGCTGAAATAGGTAAGGCTCGAAATACCTAACTGATTCTACTACTGCCAGTACCTCCCGATCCGGAGCTGAATAATGAACTTCAGGTCCCTTGACCTTCCTACTGAAATAGGCTACCGGATGGGGTAAATTATCCGCATCTCGCTGAATTAAGCACCCGCCAATAGCAATACCGCTGGCGTCAGTGTGCACTTTCCACTCTTTCTCAAAATCGGGAATAGCTAATACCGGTGTCGTGATTAGTTGGTCTTTCAGTTTGCGATAGGCCTCGTCATGCTCAGATTTCCACACAAACTTCGCATTTTTCTTTGTCAGATCAGTCAGGGGTGCTGAAATGCCAGCGAAACCTTCAATATGACGACGAAAATATCCGTCCGCCCCCAAAAACCTACGCACGTCCTTTGCTGTCCTTGGAGTAGGCATGTCAGCAATGGCGCGGCAAGAATCTGCGTCAGGTCGGATACCGTCTGGGCACACCTGGAACCCCAGAAATTTGAATTTCTGAGCCGCCAGGGTGCACTTCTGAACATTCAGCCTGAAACCTGCCAGATCTAACAACTTCAAAGTCTCAGTCAAGTCCTGTAGGTGTTCCTCAAACGTCCTGGAATATATCACCACGTCATCCAGGTACGCTAAAGAATGACTACCCAGTACCGGACTAAGAATGAAGTTGATGGCCCTCTGAAACGACGAAGGCGCTGTCTTCAAACCAAACGGCATCCTACGGAATTGATAAGTGTGCCTACCATCCGAGAATGCTGTTTTTTCCCTATCCTGTTCTGCCACCGGAATCGCCCAATACGCCGATTTTGCGTCAAGAGTTGAGAAATACTTAGCAGCACCAAATTGATCTATTATCTCCTGTATTCGGGGCAACGGATACACATCACCCTTAGTTAGTTCGTTCACCTTCCGGTAGTCAACACAGAAACGATAACTACCGTCCGGTTTCCGTACTAGCACAACAGGAGAGAGCCACGGTGACGTACTAGGCTCTATCACGCCCTGTCTCAACATTTTTCTGGCACTCCTCCCTGATAACATTCTTTGCCTGTTCCGGCAACCTCCACTGTCTCGTGTACACAGGCAAATGATCACCAGTTGGAATGGTGTGCTCGATCTTATCAAGGAGACCAATCTGGTCATCCTCTGTCGCAAACAATTTCGGGAATTTTCGTAAAACTCCTCTCAGTGCCTTCCTATCCGCCTGTGGAACATGTTGCAAATCAAGTGCTGAAATTAATTTTTCTACTTCCTCTACATTCTGTGCAACATCTCTCGTCTCGTATTTTACTTTGGATGGCGTTTTAGAATTCAACATGTTCAGTGCACTACATTGTGCAGTGACGGTTGGCGTCTCAGCTGACTCATGGTGAAAGATTTCTGTGTCCCCCACCATGGTTCCCTGAGATACCCTATCACCTGCCCTGAAGCGAAAAGTCTTATGTGAAAGATTGACAACTGGAATGAGTGCACCTTTATCGAGCACTACAATTAAGTGATGAGGAATTAATAAGTTGTCACATCTCCCAACCATCTGAACGGTGGTACCTGGTTGTATGTGACGTCCCACGGCTACTTTAATAAATTTAACAGAATGTGGTGGGCAACTCTGTTTGGTCAATGCATGCAATGCGCATGACCTCTTAACTGTGTCTGGAAGAGACTTAAAAATCAATTTTGGATAGTGCGCATTATATTTCAGCTTCCGTTTAATTGAAGCTACAACTGGGGGATGGTCGATCATCTCCACTGGGTAGGAAGTCTGTCCCAACTGCAATCTGCAGTTCCTAGCCCCTTTTTGAGCAGACAAGGAATAATCAAATCGCGACAGAAAATCAGTTCCCATTAAGATGTGACCAGGAAAATCAAGGTTCTCTACGATCGTACATGTGTGAGGCTGCAATTCCCCATCAATCTCAAAATTAACCGTACCTTGACCTACGATCTCAATCTTTTCCCCATTGACCGCTGTTAATGTCTTTGCGCAACGTTTAAGACGTGCATACCTAAAATTGCTGAAGGCTGACTTTTTAATTACCGTCGCCTGGCTTCCTGTATCAACAAAAGCTGTCAATCTCACACCTTCCACTTTCACCTCAAAAGTAGGCCTACCCTCACTAGGAGCCTGCTTTCATGCTCTCGTAATAGTGACTTTACAGTCCCTCTGTATATGCCCACGCATCCCGCAGGAGTAACACCTCCGCGGATCTCTGTTGTTACCCCGCGCAGGGTGGCTCGAACTTGCAGCTGAGGGCTACTTCCCGCCTGATGAACTCGCGCCACAGTGACTCGGCTTGGCTCCCTCGCCTTTACTTACCGCCTCTACGTATGGCGACAACCGAGTGCCCGATGTCCCTGCGCGCGTCTGCCTGTCTAGGGCTGTGGCGGCCTGTTGGACTAGGTCTTTATAACTCTCACCCGCTCCCCCCCGCAAGTAACAATGGCCCCATATCAGAAGGTAACGTTTTGCCGAACAATTGTTTAGCGAATCGTTCTGCCTGACTCGAATCTAACCCCAGTTCCTTAGTGAGGTCGTCAACCCTGCTCTTTAATATTGACCCGAAATCCTTGACAGTGCTGCGGTCATCCCTCTTAAGTGACTGGAGATAAAAATGAGCCTCATCCTCTGATACCTTGTCCTTGAATCTGTCCCTAATCGCTTGGACAAACTGTGGCCAAGTCGTCAGGTGCTGAAACTCTGTCAGTCTCGCCAGTGGACCGGCTACATCCACGCAAGCCCCCATAGCGAGAGTAATTTTCGAACTATCCTCTGGGACAAGCCTCCAGCATCGAACTAATTCTCACAAAGCCAGTCTTCCACTCGGCGGTTGCGTTCCACCTTAATAAGCGGCAAACTCCCTACCTCTGAGTGTCGGAAGAGTCAACTTGGGAATCAGACTCACAATTCCCGGTTTGTGTGACGCTGGGCTACTGGCAGTGGGTGGGTCCTGGGGTTCGGGCTGAGGTACGGTGTGGGTGGCCTTGGGTTGGGGTGTGGATGGAGGTTAGGGTTGAGGTATGGTGTGGGTGGCCTCAGGTTGGGGTGTGGATGGAGGTTGGGGTTGAGGTATTGTGTGGGTGGCCTCGGGTTGGGGTGTGGATGGAGGTTGGGGTTGAGGTATGGGTGTGGTGGCCTCGGGTTGGGGTGTGGATTGAGGTTGGGGTGGGTATGGGGTGGCCTGGGGGTTGGAATGGGTATGGGTATGGGGTGGCCTGGGGGTTGGAATGGGTATGGGTATGGGTGGCCTGGGGTTGGAATGGGTATGGATATGGGGTGGCCTGGGTTGGAATGGGTATGGAGTGGCCTGGGGTTGGGGGAAGGGTTGGTATGGGAACTGAGGATGGGGTTGGTATGGGAATTGAGGATGGGGTTGGTATGGGAATTGAGGATGGGGTTGGTATGGGAGGTGGGGTTGGGGTTGTTGTAGTGACGGATGAGGTGTACCTAGGTGTTGTGGGTGTTGTGGTATTGGTGTTATGTTGGGTAGTTCCTTCTGTTGGTGTGGTTGTTCATGTTCCTGTTGAACAGGTTGCTGTTCTCTACCGAGCGAAGTGGGACGTCCTACCATACTAACTGAGGCCCCCTGTCCATCTCCCTGTTCTGCCCTGTTGGCCATGGCGTCGATGTTATTTGTGGGGGAACCCAAGACGGCTCTCCCCACTCTTGGGACGACTCCTCGCAAGACTCCCCACTCATGTCAATAATAGTATCTCTACTGGGATGGAAAGATACCCTCGACTGCCCAGTCCCATGCAGAACCCATGAACTCGTCGCTTCAGTCCCACTGACCCCACCTGAGGCGTCAGTTGAGCTACCTGAGAGGTCCCCAGTGGTGTCGGAAGAGGTGCTGTCCTCTACACTTCCACTCCCACTGGTCCCCACTGACTGGTCACTGTCTGGGTTAAACATTTCCTGAGGTTTCTGGTGTGCCACGTCTCTTTTAACTACCCTTTAGTACACCCTCGACCCGGACTCACTACAACCGTAACCTTATACAATATAAACAAAATCACAACTCTTTTTCCAAGAGAAAACTACTAAATTCCCAAAATAGGAAATGCAACAATTAATCGAGAGAATCGCTGAAGTGAATTCAATGAATGAGTGTCTGCCCCGCACTTGTGTCTGACCGTGAAATAACCCGCAGTTCTATTGCTGAAACCTAAGTCCTGTACGTTAAAAAAAATTAAGGAATCTAATTTATATAAAACAATTTAAATGATAACGCAACTAACGCGCAGCACTCGTGATGGAATAATAAAGAATATTTACTGTACTTGAATACTAAACGCACTTGATGTGAACAGCGTGGCCACTGATGACTGATGGAGCAGGACCAGCTGCACTGAAAAAAACTAAGTCCCGCGCTTTTTTGCTTAAACGCTGAAAAATCAAAATTTTTGTTCTGAAGGAAAATAACTAGTTTTACGTTAATTTACCGCTCTAGCGATTAATATAGACACCCAGGACATATATTTGCTTACCAAAAAATTGAATTTTTATCAAAAAAACTGCGTTTTTTTACTCAAATGCTGGACTCTGCCAATTTCCTGACTCCGAGGGAAAAAAATTCTATCACCCCAAATATCACAAAACTCCTTTAATTCGCAAAAATTTGGGTTTCTCGTTCCCCGATATAAATACGTTATTATTTAATACTGGCGCTGTAGGCCGAACAATACTGACACATCAGGCGGTTCCAACACTCACTAATTCGAATTTTCGTCAAAATCCGAGATTTTCACCTCAAGTGGACTCTGACAAAATTACAACACGATTTTCTCGAAAAATAACTTAAATTCGGCAAAAATGTAATAAACACTGTTTAATGCTTCAGAACAGAATTACGTCCCTTGCGCGCACTAGAGGGTAATACTGGCCCCAGAATATACACGAAACATGAAAATTCGAATTTCCGCCAAAAAGTCAGATTCTAGCCCAAGCTGGACTTAGAAAATTTTCCACCTACGTGTCTGTTTCTACAAAAAAATTCTAAGTCTAAAAAAAACGCAATTCTACCGTCTTACTGGTAAACACTAGAATAATATCATCCGCATCGACTGGAGAATCCTAATGATACCCAGATCATATACGTGACCCACGAATACAAATTAATTACAGCTAACGACTTTCCGACGTTGACCTAGCCGAAAACTTATCCCGAAATACTTAGAAATATTTCCATAAGCTCTATTAAACATTTACACGAAAATTACTATCCCTTAACAAACTCCTTCACTAACTATAGTGACCGACCTATAGCCCTAAGTCCAGAGGATTAACTACGCTCTAGAAACAACTCCTCTGACTTAGACTAATACAACAGGGAATAGCAAAACTTAATGTACGCACTTAGCCTAATATGCAAGAAAATGCTAAACACTTGGATAAAAAATTTTTTAACCAGGGATTGAATGTAAGGAAAAAAAAAATTAATCTCTAGAACAACGCAAATAAACGGAATTACTTTATAAATTTAAGTATACTTAATTCAAAAATACACTCGACTTAATCTTATAATTGCTCCTACCGGTTCGCCGTACCACACCTAGCCTAGGGCCACCATCTAGGTTCCAACAGAGCGACACGCAGCTTTCAGC